>NC_057803.1:299681297-299701646 GCF_018294505.1 Triticum aestivum | reverse complement strand
GCCACCAGGACGCCCCGCGCCAGCGACTCCTCACCGCCCGACCTCGCCGCCGTCCTCCTCCGCAGGCGCCGCGCCGCTCGGCCCCCGCAGCGCCGCGTCGGCGACCTCTCCGCCTCCCTCATCTCCGGCGATGACGACCTCGGCAAGTCCGGCTACAGGATCCCCAGCGAATCTTGTGCACTGTGCCCTGCTACAGTGCCCCGGATCTAGATCTGGGCCGAGGGTTGACTTCTCCCCGAAACCATAGTTTTTTATGCAACTTTGACATGCCATAACTCTGCATCCGTAGCTCCTATTCGTGCATGTAGCATATCAAAATGTTCGTCTCGACGAGTACATCATTTCATCTCATTGTATCATTTTCATTTGAGCTCATCTTGATGCCCGAAATGCTGTTGGAAGAGGGCTATGTGAAGATTTTGTCAGATCTGTTTCAGCAAATGGCCTTTTGTCATTTTTGCCATGATTAATGTGTGCATGCTATTATCCTGAGCTCTACATGTGTTTAGTATAATGCCATGTTATCTTTGCAGGGGTGTATGCCATGTATTTTTGTGATCTTTGTGGTGACTATCACAAGCATGCAAACTAGCTTACTCAATGATGTTGATTTCAGGGACTTAGAATTTCACTAAGTCCTTGTCCTTCTTTTGTTTTTATGCCATATGTTCATGTTGTTTCTTAGTGATCCGTGCCTATTTTGAGGATGATCAGTAAGGATGTTTTTTTAATATTGTTGTGCTCTATCCGTCCATGTCTTTGTTTGCAATTATGGAGCACCCTAGCTTGAGTCAATCGACCTCTACGTTTCCTATAAAATGTTCCTGGCAGATTGTTAACATGTTTTGCAATTTTGCCAAGCTTGTTGTTGTTGATCCGTGCATGCTATGATGTTGTTCTTGCCATGTATAGCTTCTATGTCATGTCTTCTTGATGGTTGTATGCTTGGTTTGTCATGGCATGATCTGTAGTGAGTGCATCGAGCTCGTAAACATGCCTACTCGTTAACTGTTTTGCCATGCTCCACTTTTTCACAAAGTCTGAATCTGTTTATGTTTTTGCTATGCTCACATGCTTACAATTGTATTTTCTGATCCCTTTTTGCTCAAGGTCACTAAGGGACTTTTGTTATATGCTTAGAGTAGCTTTATGCAATGCCTTGCTTTGCCATGATATGTTCCTGTAGCTTGTAGTTTTCATGCTCTAAAGTTTGCTTCCTGATGATAAAATTCCTGACTTGTGTAAGGTTGCTTCCTGATGATAAAATTCCTGATGATAAAGTTTGCTTCCTGATGATAAAATTCTTGTCTGTAACCAGTTATCATTTGCACTTTTGCCATGCTTGTTTGAACCTGTTAATGAGTGAATTAGCCGTAGCACAATGTTCATCTTTTGTCAAGCATCATGAGTGGATCCCTGCCATATATTTTTTTGCCATGTTTGAGTGTTGTAGCATATGTAACTTGATGCATTTAGTTGGTCACTTGCTGATTATCGTAGACCGATGCCATATTTGTTTTGCTTGCCATTTCCAAACCGTGCATCCGTTTCCAGTGATCTTTATATCGATTTTGACCGAAATCACCTCGCCTTTCCAGTGTCACTCTTGGATTTCCAAGTTGAGGCCAGGTTCATTCATTCCTTTCCAAATCATGCCTATGCATCACATCTTGCATCCCGCATATCATACCATGTTTGCATCATGTTGTTTGAGCATTGCACGTAGATGATTGTCTTTGTTTTTGCTTGTTGTTCTTTCTTGGGTAGAGCCGGGAGACGAGTTCGTGAACGAGGAGCCCGTTGAGTACGCTTATGAGGATCAACGCAACTCTGAGAACTTTGCAGGCAGGATGACCATACCCTCGAAATCACTTCTATCTTTGCTTGGTAGATGCTCGCTCTTTTGCTATGCCTATGCTATGATACCTACCACTTGCTTATCATGCCTCCCATATTGCCATGTCAAACTTCTAACCCACCATGTCCTAGCAAACCGTTGTTTGGCTATGTTACCACTCTGCTCAGCCCCTCTTATAGCGTTGCTAGTTGCAGGTGAAGATTGGAGATCATTCCTTGTTGGAACATGTTTATTGTTGGCTATCTTGCAATTATGGAGCACCCTAGCTTGGGTCAATCGAGCTCTACTTTTGCTATAAAATGTTCCTGGCAGATTGTTAACATGTTCTACAATTTTGCCAAGCCTGTTGTTGTTGATCTGTGCATGCTATGATGTTGGTCTTGCCATGTCTAGCTTCTCTGTCATGTCTTCTTGATGGGTGTATTCTTTGTTTGTCATGCCATGCTCTGTAGTGAGTGCATCGAGCTCGTAAACATGCCTACTCGTTAACTGTTTTGCCATGCTCCAGTTTTTCACAAAGTCTGAATCTCTTTCTGTTTTTGCTATGTTCACATGCTTGCAATTGTATTTTCTGATACCTTTTGGCTCAAGGTCACTAAGGGACTTTTGTTATATGCTTAGAGTAGATTTATGACATGCCTTGCTTTGCCATGATATGTTCCTATAGCTTGTAGTTTTCATGCTCTAAAGTTTGCTTCCTGATGATAAAATTCCTGACTTGTGTTAATTTCACTAAGTCTGTAACGTGTTATCATTTGCACTTTTGCCATGCTTGTTTGAACCTGTTAATGAGTGAATTATCCTTAGCTCAGTGTTCATCTTGCCTATGCATCACATCTCGCATCCCGCATATCATACCATGTTTGCATCATGTTGTTTGAGCATTGCACGTGGTGGACTGTCTTCCTTTTTGCTTGTTGTTATTTCTTGGGTAGAGCCGGGAGACGAGTTCGTGAACGAGGAGCCCATTGCTTACGAGGATCAAGGCAACTCTGAGAACTTTGCAGGCAAGATGACCATACCCTCGAAATCACTTCTATCTTTGCTTGCTAGATGCTCGCTCTTTTGCTATGCCTATGCTATGATACCTACCACTTGCTTATAATGCCTCCCATATTGCCATGTCAAACCTCTAACCCAGCATGCCCTAGCAAACCGTTGTTTGGCTATGTTACCGCTTTGCTCAGCCCCTCTTATAGCGTTGCTAGTTGCGGGTGAAGATTGGAGATTGTTCCTTGTTGGAACATGTTTATTGTTGGGATATCACCATATTATCTTGTTTATCTTAATGCACCTATATACTTGGTAAAGGGTGGAAGGCTCGGCCTTATGCATAGTGTTTTGTTCCACTCTTGCTGCCCTAGTTTCCGTCATATCAGTGTTATGTTCCCAGATTTTGCGTTCCTTACACGGTTGGGTTATAATGGGAACCCCTTGACAGTTCGCCTTGAATAAAACTCCTCCAGCAAGGCCCAACCTTGGTTTTACCATTCACCACCTAGCCTTTTACCCTTGGGTTTCGTGGACTCAAGGGTCATCTTTATTTTAAACCCCCGGGCCAGTGCTTCTCTAAGTGTTGGTCCAACCCAGAGCACCGTGCGGGGCCGTCCCTTGGCAACTTGGGTTACGTTGGCTCCCATATGCTTAGCTTATCCGGTGTGCCTTGAGAACGAGATATGTGCAGCTCCTATCAGGATTTGTCGGCACAGCGGGTGGTCTTGCTGGACTTGTTTTACCATTGTCGAGGATGTCTTGTAACCGGGATGCCGAGTCTGATCGGATTGTCTTGGGAGAAGGAATATCCTTCGTTGACCGTGAGAGCTTGTGATGGGCTAAGTTGGGACACCCCTGCAGGGATTTGAACTTTCAAAAGCCGTGCCCGCGGTTATGGGCAGATGGGAATTTGTTAATGTCCGATTGTAGATAACCTGAAGCTTAACTTAATTAAAATGCACCAACCGCGTGTGTAACCGTGATGGTCCCTTCTCGGCGGAGTCCGGGAAGTGAACACGGTGTTGGAGTAATGCTTGACGTAGGTTGTTCTAGGATCACTTCTTGAACATAGTTGTTCAACCATGCTTTTGCCTTCTCTTCTCGCTCTCTTTTGTGGATATGTTAGCCACCATATATGCTAGTCGCTTGCTGCATCTCCACATCATACCTTTACCTTACCTATAAGCTTAAATAGTCTTGATCGCGAGGGTGTGAGATTGCTGAGTCCCAATGACTCACAGATTACTTCCAAAACCAGATGCAGGGACCGATGATACCTTTCCAAAGGATATAACCGAGCTCAAGTGGAAGTTCGATGAAGACTCTCGTCGTTACTATGTGTATTTCCCAGATGATCAGTAGTGGTGCCCAGTTGGGGCGATCGGGGACTTTGTCGCATTTGCGGGTTGATCTATATTTTGGTTCCGTAGTCGGACCTTGAGTGTATTGGATGAATGTAATGACTTATTTTTATGTATTTGTGTGATTTGGCGAGTGTAAGCCAACTATGTACCTTTCACCTTTATTTATGTACATGGGTTGTTTGCGAAGATTACCTCACTTGCGACATTGCTTTCAATGGGGTTATGCCTCTAAGTCGTGCTTCGACACGTAGGAGATATAGCCGCATCGAGGGTGTTACAGGAGGGTACCGCTAGAACACACAACATTGATTCCTAGCCGTGTGCGGCACCCCCCTCCACAGTTTACGCCTCCGGTCATATTGTTGTAGTGCTTAGGCGAAGCCCTGCGCGGGTCACTTCACCATCACCATCACCATCACCACGCCATCACGCTGATGTAACTCTCCCTCGACACTTTGCTGGATCAAGAGTTTGAGGGACGTCATCGAGCTGAATGTGTGTAGAGCTCGGAGGTGTCGTACGTTCGGTGCTTGATCGGTCGGAACGAGAAGAAGTTCGACCACATCAACCGCGTTGTCCACCACTTCCGCTTTCAGTCTACAAGGGTACATGGACACACTCTCCCCCTCTCGTTGCTATGCATTTCCTAGATAGATCATGCGTGAGCGTAGGAATTTTTGAAATTACATGCCAAGTTCCCCAACAGTGGCATCCGAGCCAGGTCTATCCGTATATGATATGCACGAGTAGAACATAAAGAGTTGTGGGGGATGATAGTCATACTTCTTACCACCAATGTCTTATTTTGATTCGGTGGTATTGTTGGATGAAGCGGCCCGGACCAACCTTACATGACCATGTTCATGAGAATGGTTCCAGCGAGAGACATGCAACTTGTTTTGCATAAAGGTGCCTGGCGGGTGTCTGTTTCTCCAACTTTAGCTGAATCGAATTTGACTACGACCGGTCCTTGCTAAAGGTTGAAACAACAAACTTGACGAAACATCGTTGTGGTTTTGATGCATAGGTAAGAATGATTCTTACTAGAAGCCCGTAGCAGCCACGTAAAACTTGCAACAACAAAGTATATGACATCTAACTTGTTTTTGCAAGGCATGTTGTGATGTGATATGTTCAAGATATGATGTGATATATTTTATTGTATGAGATTATCATGTTTTGTAAAAGTTATCGGCAACTGGAAGGAGCCTTATGGTTGTCGCTTTATTGTATGAAATGCAATCGCCATGTAATTGCTTTACTTTATCACTATGTGTTAGCGGTAGTTGTAGAAGCAATAGTTGGCGGAACGACAACGACCCTATGATGGAGATAAAGGTGTCAATCCGGTGGCGATGGAAATCATGACGGTGCTTTGGAGATGGAGATGAAAGGCACAAGATGATGATGGCCATATCATGTCACATATGTTGATTGCATTTGATGTTTATCTTTTATGCATCTTATTTTACTTAGTAAGGCGGTAGCATTATAAGATATTCCCTCACTAAAGTTTCAAGGTATAAGTGTTCTCCTTAAGTATGCACCGTTGCGACAATTCGTCGTGCCGAGACACCACATGATGATTGGGTGTGATAAGCTATACATTCACATACAACGGGTGCAAGACAGTTTTGCACATGTGGAATACTCGGGTTAAACTTGACGAGCCTAGCATCTACATACATGGCCTCGGAACACTGGAGACCGAAAGGTCGAACGTGAATCATGTAGTAGATATGATCAACATAGAGATGTTCACCATTGAAGACTACTCCATCTCACGTGATGATCGGACATGGTTTAGTTGATATGGATCAGGTGATCATTTAGATGACTTGAGGGATGTCTATCTAAGTGGGAGTTCTTAAGTAATATGATTAACTGAAATTAATTTATCATGAACTTAGTCTTGACAGTATTTGCATATCTATGTTGTAGATCAATAGCTCATGTTTAGCTCCCTGTTTTATTTTTGATATGTTCCTAGAGAAAACTGAGTTGAAAGATGATAGTAGTGAAAGTGCTAGTGATCGACTAGAGGGAGGGGTTAATAGGCGATTTTTATGAAAGTCTTCAAAACATGGAAGTTTTGAAGACAAACAATAGAAATAAACCTATTACCATGCAGTGGAAGGTAGACTACACTAAGCAAGCCATAGTCAAGTATTCAATGAAATGAAAGCACGAAGACTAATAGTAGCTAGGCAGTATAGATCAGGATGGAAGATAGTATGAAGCCAATCAGAACAAGCAGTCACTCAGTGAAGACAAAAGATAATGCAATCATACGATGAATTCACCAGGGCCAACAGTAAATAAAGGGATGGGAAGGATAAAACCAGTGACTCGTTGAAGACAATGATTTGTTGGACCAGTTCCAGTTGCTGTGACAACTGTACGTTTGGTTAGGGAGGCTAAGATTCAACTCAGAAGACCGTGTCTTCACCTTATTCCCCTTGAGCTAAGGACACCCAGTCCTCGCCCAATCACTCTGGTAAGTCTTCAAGGCAGGCTTCCAAACCTTCATAGACTTCGTTCACCGGCGATCCACAATGACTCTTGGATGCTCAGAACGCGACGCCTAACCGGCTGGAGGATTCACAGTCCTCAAGTGTAATAAGTCTTCAGATCACACAGACAGGAAGACTTAAGTGATGCCTAACACTCTTTGGCTCTGGGTGTTTAGGGCTCCATCCTCGCAAGGAATTCTCTCTCAAAGGCTTCGAGGTGGGTTGCTCTCAAACGACAAAAGCCGTACACTAACTCTGAGCAGCCAACCGTTTATGGTTGTAGGGGGTGGGCTATTTATAGCCACTAGGCAACCTGACCTGATTTGTCTGAAATGACCCTGGGTCACTAAGGAACTGACAAGTGTTCCAATGGTCATATTTCAAACACACACGACAACTTTACTTGGGCTACAAGCAAAGCTGACTTATCCAACTCTGAATAAGATTCGCTCTCATAGTCTTCACTCGAAGACATAGGATTTTGGTTAAGCATCACTTCAGTCATTCTGACTGGTTCTCTTGGACCCCACTTAACAGTACGGTGGTTCCTATGACTCAACAAAGAAGAAAAAGAATGATGAAACAACTAAATCTTCGCGCTCCATAGTCTTCACGCGATGTCTTCTCTTGTCATAGTATTCAATGTGAATGTCTTCACATACCACCTTTGACTTCAATGTCTTCATACATTTTTAGGGGTCATCTCTGGTAGGAAAACCGAATCAATGAGGGACTTCTACCTATGTTATCCTGTAATTCTCACAAACACATTAGTCCCTCAACCAGGTTTGTCGTCAATACTCCAAAACCAACTAGGGGTGGCACTAGATGCACTTACAAGTAGCAATGATGTGGACTGGGTCTATGATCTGAGGATTATCCTCATTCTTGCATAGAAGAATTATGTCCTTGATGCACCGCTAGGTGACAGACCTATTGCAGGAGCAGATGCCAATGTTATGAATGTTTGACAAGCTCGGTATGATGATTACTTGATAGTTTAGTGCACCATGCTTTACGGCTTAGAACTGGGACTTCAAAAACATTTTGAACGCCACAGAGCATATGAGATGTTCCAAGAGTTGAAGTTGGTATTTCAGACTCATGCCCATGTTAAGAGGTATAAGACCTCTGACAAGTACTTTGCCTACAAGATGGAGGAGAATAGCTCAGCTAGTGAGCATGTGCTCAGAAAGTCTGGGTACTACAACGCTTGAATCAAGTGGGAGTTAATCTTCCAGATAAGATAGCGATTGATAGAGTTCTCTAGTGACTATCACCAAGTTACTAGAACTTTGTGATGAACTATAATATGCAAGGGATAACGAAAAATGATTCCCGAGCTCTTCGCTATGCTCAAAGCTGCGGAGGTAGAGATCAAGAAAGAGCATCAAGTGTTGATGGTTAACAAGACCACTAGTTTTAAGAAAAAGGGCAAGGGAAAGAAGGGGAACTTCAAGAAGAATGGCAAGAAAGTTGTCACTCTCGGGAAGAAGACCAAGTCTGGACCCAAGCCTGAAACTAAGTGCTTCGTCTGCAAAGGGACTGGTCACTGGAAGCAAAACTGCCCCATAAACTTGGCGGATATGAAGGATGGCAAAGTGAACAAAGGTATATTTGATATACATTATTGATGTGTATTTTACTAGTGTTCATATTAACCCTAGGGTATTTGATATTGGTTTAGTTGATATGATTAGTAACTCGAAACAGGAGTTACAAAATGAACAGAGACTAGTTGAGGGCGAGGTAAAATAAACTGACAAGAAACATCACATCCCTCTGTCTTTTTTGCATTTCATCTATCCGCATTTACTATGTCCGGTTCATCTCGCACACTCGATCCTTAGCTACTAATCCTAGTATCCCTAGCAACTACTCCTAGTATCCCTAGCTACTACTCCTAGTATCCCTAGCTTCAACTCCTAGTGCCCGTTCTTTTGGTGGCTTAAAAAATAAGCCGTCTCTTCCCCAGCTTTTCCCATAAGACTAGTCATAGTGGAGAGTAACATAAGGCGCCTCACTCATTTATTTGGGCTTTTAAACCACTACCTCCATCCTGGTTTATTAGTCACCATTGTTATTTGTGCTAAATTTTGACCAAATATTTAACTGATAAAATGTTAGTGCATGTCAATGAAAGTTATATAATTTTGGGTGACATGCATAAACATTTCATTAGTTAAATTTATGGTCTAAATTTGACACATATTACAATGGGGACCAATAAACCAGGACGGAGGTAGTAGTTATGGGATTACGAATCTAGAAGGCTAAAATAACTGGCCCCTCGTACTCCTAGTAGTAGTACTAAAGTTGGAATTCAATTTGCACGACACAACTTGTTAGTCAAAAAATTCGATACAGGGTGTAGGAAGCAGTTTGGGAATTTGCATGCCTTCTCGTCCAGTGAGATACTTCGTACAAAGTACGATAGAGAAATAACCACATAGAAGGAAGCTAAACGTAAGCAATCAAACGAGCATTTTTGCATTTCTTTTGCATTGAATCGTTTCACAAGCTTGACTAGTGTTGTTTTTCTACTTTTACAAAAACCGCATCATAATGTTAAAACATGCATTTGCACATACATAAGTAATAGTAGTAGCACAATATGCAAGCATATATATAGACAGAGAAACGTGTAGTGCGATATATAGTGAAGTTTGTGCTATATGCACGTACTTCCAAAATGCGTACGGATACACAAGGTTTCCAAACTTTTCCTTTTGCATACTTGATTAAGGACGCTAATAATTCCCGAACGTTCAAGATTTATCATTTGCGTCCCAAAACTAATGAGATCACCTTATGAAACTAAATTTTTCTAAATAAAAGCCACGGCGCTCGCAGGAGCGCTTGCAGCGCGCCATGAGTACCCTGGTGCTTGGGCGTTTCCCAGCGTGCTGACACAACGCCTCTTCCTCAGCCTCGCAACTCGCGAGGTGCTGATTGCCGGCTTGCCGACTGGCGAGCATGATCTCACTGGTGTGGTGATCCAGCGCCAACAGGTACTCCTCCTCGCTGGAAGCATGCAACCGATCCACGTAACGCCAGGCGTAGATGAGGCACTTGGGCCCGACTGCACTCAGGGCTTTGGCATGGAAGTCCTCCGCCACACTCACGGCCCTCGCACGAGCCTTCTGCCAAAGAGCCAATTGCCGGACTCTCTCACACGCGACATAGGCCTGCCAGGCAGCATGCCTCGCGGCACGCTTCTCTTCCTCGGCCTTCTTCTTCGCCTCTATTTTGGCGCGCTCTGCCGGAGGCAAAGCCTCCCACAAGGCGACATCCATTTCTTTCCAAAGCTCCTCAAAGCTGGGGGGGCTCGGCGGGCGGCGCGACGTTCTCCTTGTAGCGGGGAGCCGACGCGTCCTTCGACGCGCGTGCTGGCGAGACTGGGAACACCGACGCGTCCTCCTCGACTAGTGGCGGCAAGGAACGGAATGACGACAGGTGACCATCCGCGCGGTGAAGTGAGGGGCGCCTAGGGCTTGGGAGGGGCGATGCCATGGTGGTCGACATGAGAGGGAGGTGGAGGAGATAGCGATGAACGTGAGCGTTCTTTCGAATGTCATGGGAGGCATAGTATTTATAGCGAGCAATAGCACACCTACGTTAGATATGGACTAATCTTTAGTGACTTAACTGCAGGTGCAGTTGCGTCACTGACATGTGGCCCAGATGCCTGTTGGGCCCACATGTCAGTGACCCAATGCACCTGCAATTAAGTAACTAGAGCAACGTCCCGTAAGATATGTTGCGTGATTAATGTAACAACTATGTAGGCATATTTTTGGAGTAAATTACGGGGGAGGGAAGGGGTGGAAATATTGCTGGTCATAACAATTTGGACGAGCATGGGGGGAGGAGTCATGCATGCAGATTTTTTCCACATGGGGTGGAGTGGTGGGACTACCTGAGGGAGAAGGAGAGTCAAGCAGGCAGATTGTTTTCACACATGGAGAGGAAAATATTTGGAGATGAATGGGCTTCCGGAAAGTATGAGGAATGGTGCATAATAAGTCATCTTGCATGCCGGGCTAGGTATAGTCTCAAGTCATCAAAAACATACACGCCCCACACATGTTCAGATTTCAAGCTGCACTAAATTATTGCATGCGATGATTAAGGCTGGCCATAGTGGTGGTATAATATGGTATCTTAGCTGGTATCATGCACATGGGAATAACAAACATGCTGATGTGGCCATGAATTAAAGAAGAGAGGGAGTTATAGTAACATAGATAGATACCATATCATGTTAAAATACTATGCTACTTTGTGTCATGCATGGAACTATAAAGGTAGTCCTGTATCATACACTAGTATCATGCACATCATACTAGTATATGATACTTTCCACCATGAGTAGCCTAAAGAGAATATTAACTAATCTCTACTCTACTCTTATAAAAAGCAGAGTTGGTGATGATGGTGTGACTGCCATCCTGCAATATAGGCCGTCCGATCTATATCTAACGGATAGGAAGGAAACTATGACAATTTACCCGCACTGCTCTCCACATTTGCAGATCAGGCCTTCCCTCGTTCATCTTTTCTCCCGCAAGATAAACTACTCATACAAATGCATCTTGATGTTCCATGCAACGCACGGGCATCTTGCTAGTGCATGTAAAAATCTTTGTCATTTACTATTGTTCATGCATGCATGCAATGCGATAATGCATTGGTAAACACATTTTTTTGTGAAGAACGAGGGCATTAATTGAGTACATTTGCAGACTACAAAAACTATTCCACCGCCTCTATCTTGGTAAGAGTAGGTGAAATTTTTGAATTGAGCCTTTTAAACTAGAAGGGAGTTAGTAGTAGTACTCTAATAGCTAACCTTGTTCTGATGACTATTTAGGACATGGCACACACCTGGACGAAGGAACTAGTCTGCACCGTGCATATAAGTTTTGTCTGAAGTCAATGTACCTCCACTTTGACCAAACTTATAGAAAATGTATCGACATTCACGATGTCAAATCAATATTTTTATACTCATTATGAAATGTAGTTTCATAAAATATATATTTGGTATTGTAGATATTGATATTTTTAGTATAAATTTGGTCAAAATTTTTGCAATCTTTGACTTGACACAAATCTTACGCGGAGTAAAAAGGATCGGAGGAAGTATCATGCATGTGGAGTAGGCTGAAAAATTGCTCATTTATAGCTGTCCGAAGTCTCAAAGGGCGTGACCGCGCGAGGGAGGCGAAGGTCATGGGAGACACGACGGTTGATGGAATTAAGTGAAGTTACATCCACGCGCAGGCATGGCATGCGAACACGCAGAAGCTATACCGTCAGGCCTACGATATGGGTCTAGTAGAAATGACATCTAGTGGGTCCCACATAGTACTCGCGAACTTTTTGGGGGCATGGAGCCGTTTATCCACCGGGCAAGCCAACCACCCCATGCCGTTCGCACTCCCTACTCGTCCTCGTCTTCTACCTTACAATAGTTCGCTCCCAGTCGTCCCGTCCTTTCACATTACACCAGTTCAACTTCTCCTAACCCACCTCCAAAATCCATGGCCTCCCAAATCTCCATGATCGCCTCTAAGTACCAGGTTAGAATCATCATCGGCAATGAGTTCATCATCATCTACACCCATAGATCCACGACCGTGGAAGCATGCCTTGCTCGCTTCCTACGCATGTTCCAAAGTTCAAAGGATGAGTGGGTCGTTGGGCTAGATGTTGAGTACACCACAGTCCTGGAAAGCGAGAAGCATCAAAAGGAGGCAGAGAAGAAGAAGCACGCCATGATCCCGGTTTGCGTACATAACGTGTGCTTGGTCTACCACGTATGCCATGCCGACATTAGGTGCCAGGAATTGGAGTTCTTCCTGAAGGACAAAAGAGTGAAATTCATTACTGTAGACTTTACAAACGATAGGATAGTCCTGGGTCGAATAGGCCTCGTTGTAGGCCAGCTCTTTGATCTCCAAAAGGCAAGCCTGGTGTCCTCCTCTCAGCCTTCAATGCTGACCCTGGCGGCAGCCATGATTGATCCTTCGTATGCTCAACGGAAGAAACCTCACCAGGAGTTTCGTCGTGCATGGGAGTCGAAGACAATAGATGAAGATCACATCCTGTACGCAGTAACGGATGCCTACCTTTGTTTAAATATCTACAAGTGTTGGATGAAGAAGCAGAGCCCAGTGTCCCGTTCAAGCAAAGAACTGTCGGCGAAGAGGAAGAGGGACGAGGACGAAGTTGAGGACGTGGACTCGGACTTCGAGTAAGGTGGCAGTGTCGGCGCTCATGCTGGTTCTACTGCAATGTCAAGAGGACTAGTTGCTTAGTTTTATTCCAGGGGTGTGTTGTGCTGAGCCCCCAATAGAACTATGTTCATGTTTTTCTCGTTATTTGAACTCATACATACAGTAGTACTAGTATGTCTTACTACTTTTCTTCTTGTAGTTGGTACTACTACTCGTATCTTCGCGTTCCAACTGTACTTAATATGTACTGGTAGTATAATTTGGGTTAGTCGAATTGTAAAAGAAGTTCGATGGAGCAAAGGAAGAAGACGACAGAGAAGCTACCCCAGTATCTATATTAGGGTGGCAGGGTGCCCATGATCTATCTTATGAGTGTCGGGTGTGGAATGCAGTTCGCCGGAAAAAACGGATCGTGCTCGGGGTTAAACGGATGGCGGGGCTGGGGGGAGCATGGCTGTGTCAGGTGGTTCATGGAAGGGCGGGGCGGCGACAGGCGGTTAGGCATGTGGCGGGATGGCGGCTCGATGCCTGAGAGAGAAGATGAATAGTGCATCAATTACGAAGGTTGAAGAAGCCCTTCTGGGCGTCCATGTTGCATCCAACAGCTCACAAGAGTCGACTGACCCAAACTGTTCCTTTAGATTGCAGGATCCACGTGGCATTTAAGGTCTCGAACGTAGATTCCACATCTGCACCCGGTTTGCGGGCTCGACGCTGGCGTGACCGGCTTCCGCCGGGACAACCACGATGCGGGCATCCTTCACGCGGGCGGAGACAATAATGACACGCTAGCTCCTCCTTGCCGACGTGCTGTAGCACGCGCTCGTCCTCCTCTTTGTATGCTGTGGGCATAGACGTGGCTCCACCAGCTGCTCGCATGCTTGGCAGCGCGGTGGCATCGGGGGGAGGGACTACAGACGACGTGAGAGGGTGAGGCTTCGGCTTCATGGCACAAGGATGGCCGGGACACGGCGGTGATGTATGATATATGGTCGGCCGGAGCAGGCGGGTGCCGACATGCACAACCGCGGCGGCGGCATATTGATGAGCCCGTGCATGTGAGCTTAGTTTAGTTTTATATAGGGTTGGTCAAACTTAAAATAACATCGTACTAGTACACGTAAACATTAGACTAAGGCAGCGCTTATACTACCATATTAGTTAGCACATCATCGATACGAAATCCTATGCAAGCACGTGCACCGCGGCCGCATGGTCGATCGAATGGTGCGTCACCACGTCGCGCTCGAAGGACATCCACTGAACCTTTTTGTGTGTGTGAAAACAATCCCCGAATATTACTCTACTTTTTTCCTGGAAAAGTTCTTTACGCTACAATATTTCCATATATTTGAATTTAGCTTCAGTTCATGCTTATTTGGATTTGGACGTTCTAGGTGCACCCTAGTTTTTTAAATACTGTTTCTGTGTGTGACTGAGAGAGAATGCGTGTATGTGTCCATATGTGTGTTGTGGCGGAAGGGCAATGTGGAACGGTGTGCGTGCGATAGAGACACAGAGAGGTGTGAATGTGCAAATGATCATGCATGAGTGAGACATAGAGAGATGCCGATACGTTGTGTATACATGAGAGAATGGTATTCTATTTGTACTTGTGTGTGTGTGCGAGAGAGAGAGGAGCATCCGTAACACAACAACCATCTCTCTCGATTTGTCCGTCCCTCGCACAATCGCATGTAACACATGCGTCAACACACACATTTTGACAACCTCACCCGACCCCTGCCCACCTCAAGGCCCGCACATCTCTCTCTATCTCGCACGCACAATCTCTGCGTGAAAACCCTATTTAGCATGTAGCTTTCCGCCACATGCAGACACATTCTCTCCATAGGTTTGATTTCTCTCAATATCTGACACACACACACACATACACTGCACACACACTCCCCCTCCCCCAAGCACACAATTCATCCCCATCCAAGGGCCACTCTCGCTTGTGCTTCTCTGCGCCCAAGCATGCACACCACCTCAATCTTCAAAGAGGGCATCGAGGAGATCGATCACGATGACCACACTGCACTAGAGAATGCGGGGCCATTTGGAAGCAGGATGATGTGACATCGGCTGACTGACTCCTCCCCCCTCTCTCTCCCACACAAAATTATCAATCCCTCAACCCACGAGATCCTTACCCTCTCGTCCATGTTTTTCCAGCTCTCTCATCAAACCCGTTGTCTCTTCTCCTTCCACGTGTACAAAATCCGGATGCACACGCATCTCACGTATATTACATGTCTCCATCTTTCTCACAGACCTAACTTCTTCCTCTATCTATCTATCTATCTATCTATCTATCTAACTAACTAACTATCTATATATCTATCTATCTATCTGTCTATCTGTGTGTCTGTCTGTCTGTCTATCTGTCTGTCTATCTATCTGACTATCTATCTATCTATCTATCTATCTATCTATCTATCTATCTATCTATCTATCTATCTATCTATCTATCTATCTATCTATCTATGTATCTATCTATCTATCTATCTATCTCTCTCTTTCTCTCTCTCGTTAGGTTTGTCTCCTACTCTCTCGCCCACATACATACAATCTTTCCCTCCCTATCTACTCCATCTTCGCAAGCTCTCTCTACACATTTCATTCACACACTGAGACGTGTTCAAAATGTTGCTTTTATAATGGATCATGTAGAGTTATGGTTGGTTTTGTTGCATCCTACAAAGTAATAACTATGATATGCATTTAGATTTTCATTTGACTCGGATTATGTAAGTCTGAGCATATTGTGAAGTACTATAGACCTTGTATACATCTTGGAATTCAACAATGATTCTAACTATTGAATTGTATAAACCATTACATTCGAAGTCAGTAGCCTAATATATTTATTTTACAATTACAACAAATGATTAATTCCACTACAAACTAAGAAAACAAATGTGTACTCCCTCCGTTTTTATTTAAGGCCATGTATTAGCATTGGTAAAAGTCAAGTTTTGTAAACTCTCACAAAGTTCATAACAAAGAATATTAACATATACAATAACAAATAAATAGCATTAGATTCATTATTGAATGTACTTTAACATCATACATTTTATTATGGTAAATGTTTATATTTTTCTATAAATTTGGTCAAACTTTAGGAAGTTTGACTTCGATCAAACCTAATATGTAGAGTTAATAGAAACAGAGGGAGTAATAGTAGTTACTAGTACTACTCGCTAGTTGCTTAGCCGAATCCCCCAACACGCCAAATAGGGAGTTTAGTGTTACAAAATTTTGAGATCGGCGGGAAAATCTCCCACGACCCTGATTTGAGTAGTGCAAAGTTACCATCATACCCTTTAGAACAGGCCTACGAACGATGGTTGGTAGGGGGCTATTTTGGTAAATTCAGCTTCACCCTACCTAGCCAACCCCACCTCGGCACCCAAAGTAGTACACCTCAATACCCCCATTTTCTATCCCCACCGCAAAATAGACTTCTCCACGGCACCGCAGCCTTTGTGTTCCTCCCTTTCTACATCGGCACACTCGTCCACTGCAGTGCATCTGCCTCATCGATGACGTCGTACGCCGCACTAGAGCCGATCCACCGTCGTCATCGTACATGGAGCCTCTTTCCCGGCACCGCCTTCCATGGTCTCGGATCTTCTTTCCGGAAGCCGACGCCAAGCGCAAAAGCACCATAGCTTGCATTGTCCAATAGAATATCACCTTGTAATTGTGAGTCGCTCATGTATTGCGTTATGCTTGGGTAGGTTCTTCATCTAGAACCAGTACTGTGACAAATGATAGAAAGTTTTTTAGGACTAGCAAGATTCCCATGCGTTGCACGGAACATCAAGATACATTTTTATGAGTAGTTTATCTTGTGGGGGATAAGGATGAAGGAGGTAAGGCCTTATCTATAAATGTGGAGAGAGTGCGGGTATCTTTTGTAAAATTGTCATAGTTTGCTTTCTATCCGTTAGCTATAGATCGGACAGTCTATATTACAAGATGGCAAGAACACCATCATCACCAACTCGGTTTTTATAAGAGTATATATATATTATTATATAATATATAAGAGTATTTTATATTTTATAAGAGTAGTAAAGATAGTAGATATATATAATGTATATATAAGAGATATATATGATATAAGAAGTAGTGATAAATATAAATATATAATAAATATATTATATATATAATATAAGAGTAGAGATAGCAGGGACGTCGAGAAAGGATCGCGCGCGGGAAAAAGCGGTCGGGCGCGTGCTAGTTTTGGTGCGGGGTGCCCGGTGCAATTTAGAAAATCCAACACCCTCCCACCGCTCTATGCCTCGCCACCACTCTCTCCCCGCTCTTTCTCGTCTCGCTGTCGCTGCACCACCATGCTGTCGCGCCACTGAGAAACTTGGGGTTACCGCGGCGTCTGTGCGCACCCCTCTGGCGGCTTCTTCGCCGAGATCCGGTTCTACGAGGTGCGCCTCGGCCTCGACACTTTCGACAGCGCCCACGAGGCCGCTCGCACATACGACGCAGTGTCGTTGCGCCTCCGGCGGCCTCGTAGGGAGATAAACTTCCCCAACGTGCCGACGAGGCAGCGGGCGCAGGAGCTCGCGCCTCCGCCGCGGCTTATCACCGACGAGGATCATCGCGACAACCAGAGGCGGGAGCACCATCTCGGCATCACCAAGATGGACGAGCAAGCCATGGCGCTATGGCACCAACGCTTCCCGATAAGGGAGGAATGTGGTTGGTTTCAAGATTCGAGAAGTGGTATATCTCTATCTACTCTTATAAAAAACATAGTTGGTGATGATGGTGTGCCTGGCATCCTGCAATATAGGTCGTCCGATTTATATCTGACGGATAGGAAGAAACTATGGCAATTTTGCAAAAAGATACCCACACCCCTCTCCACATTTTCAAATAAGGCCTTCCCTCATTCATCCTTTTCTCCCACAAGATAAACTACTCATACAAATGCATCTTGATGTTCCATGCAATGCATGGGCATCTTGCTAGTTGTTGCAAAAAGCCCATGTGTGTGTGAGAGAGAGGGAGAGAGGAGGCGGACGGAGTGCGTGTGTGACAAAGACACATAGAGTGTGTGTGCAAGAGGTATCACCATAAAATCAGGTCATAGTGTGTGTGTGCACGATCGAGAGGGCGTGTCTCAAGAAGGGACGAAAAATCTACATATACAAGGAGCGCGAGAGAGACATGTATGAGATAGTGGAAGCAAGAGTGTGTGGGTGTATAAACCTATCCGGAGGCTAGTCGATCAATGTTTGTGAGAGAAATACGAGCCGGGGGTGCAAAATCAAGAGTTTGTGTGTGTGTGAGAGAGAGAGAGAGATATGGTAGTCGGGAAGGGGAGTGAAAGCAGGAGTTGCGTGTGAGAGAGAGAAGGGGGGAGAGTTTGTCTGATCGATAAACGAATGAATCATGTCAGCTTTATAACTGAGGTGAAGACGAAAAGGAGACCGCAAAAAATGTTGTGTGTGCGGGAGAGAGTAATTTTAGTGGTAGGAGTCATATCTAAGGAGATATAGGGTGCGTGAGAGAACCCTAGAGAGAAAGACAAAGTGAAAGACGAGTGAGAGTGTGTGTGTGGCGGTGAAAAAGAAAGCTTAGGTACCCAGTGACACCAGAGCATGGTAGAGACGTGAGAGATAATGAAAACCATGTAATGTATAATGATAGGGAGAATGTGACACTTCTCAAGGGAGACGCCGAGAGACCATGATGGCGAAAATAGGAGAAACATGAAGTGAGCGTGTGGGTGAGCTCGAGAAAAGAGTGATAGCTGCATGAAGGAGCATGCGAGAGAGATGGGCGTGAAAGGAGATTCAAATATTTAGTTGCATGTATAGAAAATGTCAACATAAAAGGGATTCAAATATTTGAATTCGAGATGATGATACATGTAATTCACACTCGAACCAAAATTGATCTATCAAACATGCATACTCATATGAATTCACGCACATCTATGTTATTTAATACGTAGATATTGATGATCCATACATTTTAGTAGAACATAATTTGGTTTAAAATTTTTGAATTCAACCTTATGATTTTGAGATCATTGTCTTTGTAAATCATATTACTTATATAAAGGAGCAGAATTCTTTATTGTGCTTTTGAAAGTATATATAAAAAATGATGTATATAGAATTTTATTCCAATCAAAAATGGATCCTGCCCGAACAAAAATAGAATACAAACTGGATTCAAATTGAGTTGGCACGGTAAACGTGCACTCTTTCTCTGCAAAAATTTGAACGAAGTGGGGAAAGTCGCAGTAACCGCCCGAAACCAAAATCTGCGAGATGGAAATTACCGCCCATCCTGACACGCAAAGCATATCGGCTTGATTTCTATAGGTTTCGATAGGGGTTGGTTTGTAATTTCATTCAAATGTGACATAACCCCCCCTCTTGAATTCATACACGGTGGGCACCAAAACACAGTGTCTCCTCGGCCGAAATCGCCTCCCTCCCCGATTCATACACGGTGGGGGGCAAAACAAACTCTCGTCAGCCGGAATCTCCGTTGGCAAAATTTTAAACGGGGGCTAACTTTGTAAATTTCCTACATTTGAGACAAGCGCGCCCTGAAGACATGGTTCCCACCTTCCTCTCTCCCTACATTTCCTCATTCGTACTCCGTGGGCTCGAAAACATCCTCTCCACCCAAGCCTCATACGTCCACCACCCCATCCACCACCGTCTTCCTCCACCATGCCGAAGCTGATACCACGAGTCATCCATTACAAGAGATCGACTTCTCTCGCTTCATCCACGGCTTCGTCCACCTTGCTGGTGCCGCTCCTATGACCGTCTCGTTCACCGCGTAGGGATATTTCCCCCGCCGCCACCGTCTGCCCTCGTAGATCTGCTTCCATGCTGTCAACAGCCATCGCTACCGCAACACCATCAATTTCTCAGAAGATTGATACACGATGCCACACCAGAGGCGACACTCTTTCATATCTGCTCAACTTATTTATCACAGCAAGAAAATAGATCACCACTGCTTTACTTTGATTTCTTGTCCATCACTTAGGATCTTACTTGTTAGTTGAGAGCAAACATTGGTTGCGAAGTTGCCTTTGTCCGGTTTTCACCTTTAGCTCCGCCATGGCACGCTCAACACTATACTCACAATGCTTTTAGTTTTCCCCTTTTATATTCCACACTAGTTAAATGACAGTAGACTAAATTTCAAAATTGGGTTAGTCAATTTTTGAGAGCTCGCCAGAGTTCGGCGGTGGGAAGGAAGGCGCTCGGGTGGGGACGATGGTTGTAGGGGGCGATGGCCTGGTGGTGGTGGGGCCTCGCCGAACAAAGAAAACTCGACGCGGGTGGAGGTGGGGCTGGGGGTGGCGGAAGAGC
>NC_057803.1:299671779-299681010 GCF_018294505.1 Triticum aestivum | reverse complement strand
TGATCTTTAATAGGGATGGTAGTTTTGCCCATGGGTATGGGTACCCGCGGGTACCCTACCCAAAAACAACGGGTATGGGCAAGACTTTGAGAGATTGTGTACCCATGGGTAATGGGTATCCATACCAACAAAATATATGGGTAGGATATGGGTATGAAATTGCGCCCATGGGTAACCCAATGGATACCCAAAAAAATTAATGAATGAAAATAACTTCTATGACATGTGTGGTCATATTCCAACTCCTATGACCTACCCTAAGTCTCAATTCGTTAAATCGGCCATAGCTTATAAGCCCATAATCACCTGCTCACCACTGCTCGTACACCCCGTTGAAATGATGAAATCTTGACTCTTCGCTACAAACCTCATGTTCAAAACTCGATCAAGCGATCGCCCATTCCGACCACCACCTCCCACTATATTAGGCTTCCACCAACTGTCGCTCATACTCCCTTGATGCGTCCAAGAGGCCACCCATCGTAGCAGCCTATGTCAGTGATATACTAATCGCCCATGATCACTTCAAATTTAAACTCATTTCTTTATCCAACCACCTGAAATGGTCGACTGACCCAAATGACAAAAGTCACGCGACCTGCATGCAGACATTCCTTTATGTTCAGTACCATCATCATAGCTACTTAGCACTACTCCTCAATCCATCAAGCTAAACAACGTGCCACTCATAATACCAAACTTGTTGCTCAAATACAAATCTGATATGATGCTGATATTACTATAGCAGATAACATTTTATTGATCAACTAATGTTCCTACTTTACTTTCGAAAAGCACGTGCACCACATATAGAGAGACCACAGGGAGTTGCATTCTTAATGCGCTCTGGTTTATCTTGTGTGGGCACTGCCCAACGAACATTTTATTATCCAAAATCTTATTTCTCTTCGTTAGCATGTTCCTCTTTTGTTCTTCTTTAATAGGTACTCTCTCCGTTCCCAAATACAAGTCTTTGTATAGATTCCACCATGGACTGTCTATGGAGCAAAATGAGTGAATGTACACTCTAAAATGTATATATATACATCTGTATGCGATCCATAGTGGAAATATCTACAAATACTTATATTTTGGAATGTAGGGAGTATGATAGTAGTACAGTATGTTCCTTGTAGTGAAGAGGAGCAGGGAAATTTGTAGTGTAGAGGTCTATTCGGTCGGTTGTGATGGACACTTTCAACTCTTCGGGCCTCTTTGATTCGTAAGATTTTGTAAACATAGGAATAGGAATTGTAGTGGCCTGCCCACTTGAATCCTATAAGATTATCAAGGAAATGAGGGGAGTTGTGTCGCCTTTGAGAGTTACACTGATATTAACAGTGTCGCACCGTCAGTTGAAGAGAGCTGGTATCCGAAGCCTTTCTAGCCGTACCGGCAATAGTAACCCATATTTTCCAGCAAGTTCCACTTTCCTGATTTTACCTGTGATGCTTACGGTTTTCCCGTTATATCTACACTATGATTTGTGTAGCTGCTTTGTGTCGCACTAGCAGCAGTCCACTCTTGAAGCTAAACAACACACCAATCATAAGTCCAAAGCTTACTTCTTCAAATACAAATTGTGATATGATACTGATATTAATTAGTTAACCGACACACATTTAATTGGTAAGCTAATGCTCCCACTTGATTTTCCAAATGCATGTAGCCACATATAGAGAGCCAGCATGGAATTGCATTTCTTTGGGCGTTGTGATTCATCATGAGTGGGCAACCAACATTGTATGCAAAGAAGCGGAACCTCAAGAATATCATTCCTCTTCTGTTCTTTAACATGTTCCTCTTTTGTTATTATGTATCTAGTACGTACAATATGTTCCTTGTCAGGAAGGGGAGCAGGGACATCTGCAGTCGACAGCTGATAGAGCTGGCCTGTACGTGATCGATAGGCTTTCAATTAGTAGCGGCAATACAACACCGTATTTTCCAGCCAGTTCCACTTTCCTGATTTATATATGCTGGTTATGGTGTACCCCTTTTATGTACACTATGATCTACCTAGTTGCTTTGTGCTCTTGTTATCATGGTTTGACAATAAACTCTCTATACAGTATATATTATGAACCTATCATCTGCCAACTATACTTACTTCTAGAGCCTATTTTTTGTGTACTTGTTCCATATTATATTAATGCACACACCATATTACAACACACATGGGCTCTCTCATCAGAATCCAGTGATCGCACAACAAGGGTTTAGAGGGAGCCCCTATATTAGAATATCCTCTACATTACAAAGATAATCTCACTACTATTAGCTTTTCATGATTCCCAAATATTATACGTAATCACAATGAATATCAGAATCCGCGCATCAGAAGAATATTGTGGAACACCACAACGACTTACAAAATTGGCACCAAGGCATTGAGTGCCATTCTGGATGTAATGAAACTCATATGCTCCCCACCTGTAGATTCTTGTTCCGAATATGATCCTAATGACTATTCTGACCTCGAGGAGTCGAAGGCAGATGGCTTGTCTTGTTCACCAATCAAGGTGCATGTTCTAATTTGGCAAGGTTTTATCGATTGTGCATATCTTGCATAAGGTGTCTTGCATTTCTTCTACTTTGTTCCACTGCCTCCTGCTTAGTTTGCTTATCATATATGTCAAGATGCCATGCCCATCCATTATCAGTACATATTCCATCTGTCATCATACCATGTTTCCCACTCAAATGTTGTTCTTGTGCATCAGACATCAAAAAGGTAGAGGGTGATTTCCGAACCTGAAGGAGCACCAGCAAAGTCCTTGAAAAAAGTGGTGGTGCCGGAGAAATCAGACAACACCCCACTTATATTGGCTCTACAATTAGTGCACAAAATGTAGGACCAATTCCAGCAAACTGCACCCATACTTCATTAGCCATAATACTAGCCCCACCATATAGGACCCACACTCCAGCAAAATGTATGCCGATTTCAGTTGCCATAGCACCAATCGTACCACAGATAAATCCCACTCCAGCAAAAAGTACATCAAGTCCACTGGCCGAAGACCTATCCCAACTGTAGAGACGGCCAATTCCTGCAGATTGCAACCCCATTCCAGTTATTCCCAGTTTAAAAGACAAAGCTTTCAATGTTTTTAGGGAATACATGCATATATTCCAATCATGGGAAGATTATAGTGAAGACGAACACCATTTTCACATCTTCCTGTCCCACTTATGTGTAAGTGCTATTATTCATGGTGATTATTTTCTTGTTTCTGCTGATTGAACACATCAATGCTTTACATTACATTGTTGTAAGTAGGCGATGGTCAATCTGGATAGTCATGACAAGCAAAGCTTGCTTGCGCTTTTCAAGGAAGCATTGCGGCAGTACCGGTGTTACATGAGGAAATCACACTTTGATGGCAAGTCTATAAACAAATTTCCGGTGAAGTCTCCTATGCTAAATTTAGAAGACATTAAATGGAAAAACCTTGTTATGCATTGGTCTCGTTCATAGGATGAGGTACTGTCAATGATATCACATGACAATTTGAACTTCTACTTTTCCGTATGTGCCTTATGGATATCTTTTGCAAGAAATCTGCTCGAAGAAGAATTTCGGTTTGAAGATGACAATAGGATATCGCAAATATGCTGCCCGCTGCTTTGCTCTTGTTAGTACCTGTTGTCCTGTATCACTGTACTTGCATTCATGCCTAGTTCATTATGTGAAGCAGTATGCATGATAGCTTGCTTATCAATTGTTCGCTCCAAATTATCTGATCTATATGAACGGTTACATTAGTGTAGAATATATCCAATGCCAATGAAAAAGTTTAGCTCTGCATTGTTCTTGTAAGTACCTGTTGTCCTTTATCAGTGTACTTATATTGACAACTAGTTTTTCATGTACCATCACTCTACAGCTTATTTTCCTTTGCCCTCCATTTTCCACACATCAGATCTATATTTACTCTTACCATAAGGTTGGATAACACTGATGGTACTGAAGAAGTTTAGATCTGCATTGCTCTTGGCTATACCTTTTGCCTTTATCCCTATACTTACATTTATAGCTACTTGGTTATGTAGCATCACACTTCATCTTATCTTACATATTCTCCATTTTTTTCTTATATTATCACATCTATATTTACTCTTAACAAAATGTAGAATAAATGCAATGTTTATGAAGAAGATTCTATGGTAAACTTCTTGAATCCCCCCCCCCCATCAGCATGGACACGGGCTTTATAGAGCCGGTCTTCACCACTAATTAAGTTTGTGCTTCTCAAGACTTAAAACTTTGTTGTGTATATTTGGTTAGGCATGACTGCAACAACTGTTTATTTTTGGTGTTTGCATCAAATTGCATGTTTAAAGTTTATTATGTAGTTCATAAACAAAAGTTTGTCCTTCTCAATTTAAGTTTTTAGTTGTACAACCAAGTTCCTTCTTCATACCATGTAAATTAAACTATACAGTGCAAGTGATCTTCTTTTACACTACATGTATGCTTTTGTTCTTGATTCGTAATCCAGTGGTGTGGTGAACCTACCCACTACAACACAATGTCATATTCTGCAATGTCTTAATTATGACGAATGCCATATCATTCTACTATTATTTAAACCGTCTCTTTATTTGCCAATCTGAAATGGGATAAATTGACATCACACTAACCATTGATACTTATGAGTTCTTGATCTGTAATCTAGTGGTGTTGTGAAGCTGCCAACTCCTTCACAGTGTCATTTCTTGCCATGTCTTAACCTGAACAATACCATATTGTGTTAATGCTATTTTAAACTGTGTCACTTTATTCGCCAATAAGAAATGTGATGAATTGTCAGCACTGATACTTATATGTGAAAAACCTATCATCTGTCTGCTTGTTTCTCTTTTAGAATGAGGAGGATATAAGCGTCAAACAAGCGCAGTCTCATCAACTTGCTCAGCTGCTTGCGCTGCAGCTCCCGAGCAGGGCTAATCTTTCTTGAACTCTATTGATGTGCTGTCAGTTTTGTATATTATTTTGTCGGCGTGTTTATTTGCACTGGTGGCGATCTTTGATGTCTAGTGTATGTAATCTGCTGTCTGCTTCTGCTTTATTATCATAGTGGCGAACTTTGATGCCCAGTGGATGAAATATGCCGTAATTTCTTTATTATATATTCTAGATTTTTTTTCTTATTCATGATGCTGCAATTATTTTACTGTACATATATCCTGTCTTCGCTCCATGAAAAGTAAACCGGCCAAACCGTAAAATTACGGTACATAATCGGGCCATTATGCAAATCACTATGCATGGGCTACATCATGGGCCCAGTCATCTGGGTTCGTTAACATGCCTAAATCTAAACTGGCCCACTAGTAGTATCGGGCCTTTAATAGGCCGAGTAAACCACCAGCCCTATTTTCGCAAGAAAATTTAATGGGCTTTTAATAGGCTAAAAAGTAGGTTGGGCCTGAAACATGCTGAATAGCTCACGGGCCAGCAGCAAGCAGAAATAGACCCCGACCCATGATTGTGCCAATCACATTACGGGCCGTTAACAGGCAAAAATTGTCTGGGTCCTTGTTTGGTCCAATCAGATTATCGACTGTGAGCAGGCTGGATGCAAAGCAGGCCATAGTTAGGCCTAACTATATGACAGGCTTTTAACAGCTCAAAATAAATATATGGCCAAAATGTTAAACGGGCCTTTAACAGGCCGAAACTAATATCAGGCCGTATTACTAAATGGGCCTTTAGCAAACAGAAATCCTAACCGGGCCTCAAGTGGGCCCAAAAGCACAACGTCCAGATGACGGGCCAAATATGATATGGGCCATAATTTAGCCCAAAGGCTCTTAAATGGCCGGATCCAATATAGGCCATAATATGGCCTAGAACGTGGTAGGCTGTTAACGGGTCAGATCTCATATCAGTGCTTATTAGGCCCGGAACGTGGCCGACTGTTAATGGACCAGATCAAATATGGACCAGTATTTGGCCCAAAACATGGCAGCCTGTTAACGGGCCGGCCCACTAGTGTCTTCAAAATCTTGTGGGCCTTTAGCTAGGCCGGCCCATTATGGTCTGCAATATCTTGTGGGCCTTTAGCTGGGCCGACCCATTATGGTCTGCAAAATCTTGTGGGCCTTTAGTTGGGCCAGCGCATTTAATATTTACGGGCCACTTTTCAGCCGGTTCACATGTCAACATATCATAGGCGCATCTCACCCATTGGGTAAGTGGCATCTGTGCCAACGCGGAGCTGACACGTGGTTCCGTCGGTCAATGAGATTTTTACACGTGGAAAATCGCCATTAGTCGTGGCCGTTAGCAGGTTATCGGATCCAAAACTGGACCCAATAGCTTAACTGTGACCTGTTATGATGGATGCCACGGGTCGGTTACCCTTGACGAAAGCACTTCGATGACGTGCCATTTCTCGTCATGGAAGTGGACACTTCCATGATGATAATTTTGGTAATGTCATGGAACAGTTCTACGAGAACACATGTATGACTATCTTGATTCTGTCTTAAAATCGGCATGGATGTACATGCATGACAGAAAATGTGACCTACTGTGACAAACATGTATCATCACGGAAGTGTGTTTTTTTTGTAGTGATGTGATGACCGGGTGTGTTAGACTCTATGTTCACATACAATGGGTGTAAGACAGTTCTGTACATGCAGACTACTTGGTTTCTGAACACTGGAGACATGGTCTCTGAACACATATAGGTTCAACCACGAATGCATAATTCAATGCACAGGTACATATACTAAAGAACTACAGAAGCACCAAGTAAAGAATGATGAACCACATTTGTACTAAAGACTGTAAAGAGAGAGGCGAAAGACATTCTGGTTGCTGGAGCAGGTGAAGCAGAATGCCCATATTGTGCCTTCCTCCATGCGTAAGGCGCGCACGACTCTAGTCCAACCCCTTGTGATGGTTGCCCGTCCATCCTTCACTGTCTTCATTAGGCCTTCTCGATGCTCATTGTAGTCTGGATGAAATACTTTAACCTTCATTGCGTGTCCACCAATCATGTACTTTGCGAGGTAATCTTGAGTGAACTGCTTCAGGAACCACTAGCACTGAAGAAGATTCAGACATTGTTGTCTAACAACTCATTATGGGTAGTAAAAAGAGAAGGCTATAGAGTTTCTAGTTACCATCCTACAGCTCACTGTTGTGTTGGATAGAGCACAAACAAATAATTTTCTTGCCACCATTCGTATCTTTTTGCTAATAATCCTTATCAGTTTCCTCACTTGATGCTTCTTCATCAATATCTCATTGCCCCATACGCAAAAAGGGTCGATGCATGGATCCTTGCCAAGGGCATATGTACCTACAAGCATGAAGTCAATATTAGAACCTAACTAGTGTCTAGGCCTGGATCTATGTGCACTACATTATGGAACGACGGGGGAGTACAAGGAGAGGGATGAAGCTAACCTCGGCGGAAAATGGTGGCCACTCCCGTTGTTGTCCTGCATAAGTAGTGGAAAGGCATGATAAGTACAACGATCTTAACATCAAACAAATATAGCAAAGGTAAACAACATCATCTCCAAAAGATAGCTTGAATGTCTTGGTTTCAGGATGCTGTTAAAGCAGATATAAAATGGAAGGCGATGTTACCAACAGCAGGCTTAACAGCCATCAAATATTGCAATTCAGACTGGTATTGTTGAAAATGAATAGAATGTAGGTAATGCTTAATCATCACACCGGATAAATGTGTAAAATTGAAAATAAAGGGCATGTGTTAACTACACCAGGAATAACTGGAACCAAATATAGCCGTTCAAACTGGTATTGATGTAGTCAAGTGGCACAGTTCCGACTTGCACATAATGAACCACACATTGTGAATTACTGAAATAAACAAGGCATAAATGAGCATTATAACAACCAAATATAGCCATTGAAAACTGGACAGAGTCTCACTGCAACCAACCTAACAAGCAAATACACATAAACATGGCATATGCTTGAAAACTGGACAAATGCTCACTGCAACCAACCTAACAAGCAGATAAAGATAAACAAGGCATCTGCTTGATAACTGGAGAAATGCTAAAAAAGGAACCTAACAACCAAATATAGATAAAAAAGGCATTTGCTTCATAACTGGACAAATGCTAAAAAAGCAACCTATCAACCATATACAGATAAACAAGACATCTGCTTGATAACTGGACAAATACTCACTTCAACCAAACTAAGAACCAAATACAGATAAACAAGGCATCTGCTCAATAACTGAAAAAATGGTCACTCCAACCAACCTAACAACCAAATATAGATAAACAAGGCATCTACTCACTATAAACAACTAAATATAGCCATTCGTGAAACTAAAGTGGACAATTCATACTTAAACATCACATTGACCTATTGAACAATACATTTTTGCACATTTAAAGCACCACACGGCACATGCTACTACAACAAAGGGTACGGCTTGGTAAGCTAGAAAAGGTAATATTTGCTGATAGAATGTTGCCTCACATTTCATGGAGGGGATCCTTCCAGTTGGAAAAGTACAGACCCATGGTGTGCTCTCTAATGTCACAGATGGGCTGTTTCACCTTGGAAAAACCTTCGTGGGTGCCATCCTTGTGGTCGTGGTCGTGGTTGATGAGATCTGACTTGGCAATTGAGGATCCCAAGCCGCCGCCATAGAATGTGTCCTTTAGAAGTGACAAAATGGGCTCGATGGTGTATAAAGCTCTCAAATCCTTGACCGCTTGGCGGAGCAGATCAGGGGCAGGGTCGTTGAAGAGATTGACGACGGTTGAACCAGAGGGTTTGGGGATGGACCACTTAACCTGTGGCATGGCCCGCGTGAAGTCGTCAGTGTGGACGAGCTTGATGTCATAGCCAGCTTTCCCGAGATACAGTAATACGCTAGCCCATTGACATGAAGCCTTCGGCATGGCAATGTAGTCAAAGTCTTTGTCGGCTTCCGCGGCGACGTGTTGCTCCGGTATCGACAGGTTGGGGCGAATGACGGCCACCTCTCCAACGTCCGTCGGGGAGGCCATGATAAACCTCTTCTTGGCCGAACGCTCGTCGGGCTCCCCTGGATATGTGGTGGAGCTCAGGCTGCAACATTCTGGAGCAAGGGATGTGGGTCTGGTAGGGAGGGACACTGCAGGGCTCATCTAAATACTCATGGGAGTGGGGGACGGTATGGGAATCGCTGGATAACCTAAACTTCATTATCTAAGCTTGGAGGAACTGGCAGACCG
>NC_057803.1:299668171-299671432 GCF_018294505.1 Triticum aestivum | reverse complement strand
GGGAAGATATCACAACACAACTCTACAAATAAAATAAGTCATACAAGCATCATAATACAAGCCAGGGGCCTCGAGGGCTCGAATACAAGTGCTCGATCATAGACGAGTCAGCGGAAGCATCAATATCTGAGTACAGACATAAGTTAAACAAGTTTGCCTTAAGAAGGCTAGCACAAACTGGGATACAGATCGAAAGAGGCGCAGGCCTCCTGCCTGGGATCTTCCTAAACTACTCCAGGTCGTCGTCAGCGGGCTGCACGTAGTAGGGGCACCTCCGGTGTAGTAGGGGTCGTCGTCGACGGTGGCGTCTGGCTCCAGGGCTCCAGCATCTGGTTGCGACAACCAGAAAGAAAGGAAAAGGGGAAAAAGGGGGGAGAAAGCAACCGTGAGTACTCATCCAAAGTACTCGCAAGCAAGGAACTACACTACATATGCATGGGTATATGTGTAAGGAGGCCATATCAGTGGACTGAACTGCAGAATGCCAGAATAAGAGGGGGATAGCTAATCCTGTCGAAGACTACACTTCTGGCAGCCTCCGTCTTGCATCAAGTAAAAGAGAGTAGATTGAAGTCCTCCAAGTAGCATCTCCAAGTAGCATCTCCAAGTAACATCTCCAGTAGCATAATCCTACCCGGCGATCCCCTCCTCGTATCCCTGAGAGAGAGCGACCACCGGTTGTATCTGGCACTTGGAAGGGTGTGTTTTATTAAGTATCCGGTTCTAGTTGTCATAAGGTCAAGGTACAACTCCAAGTCGTCCTGTTACCGAAGATCACGGCTATTCGAATAGATTAACTTCCCTGCAGGGGTGCACCACATTCCCCAACACGCTCGATCCCATTTGGCCGGACACACTTTCCTGGGTCATGCCCGGCCGCGGAAGATCAACACGTCGCAGCCCCACCTAGGCAAAACAGAGAGGCCAGCATGCCGGTCTAAACCTAAGCGCACAGGGGTCTGGGCCCATCGCCCATAGCACACCTGCACGTTGCGTACGCGGCCGAAAGCGGAACTAGCCCCCTTAATACAAGAGCAGGCTTACGTTCCAATCCGGCGTGCGCTGCTCCGTCGCTGACGTCTGAAGTGCTTCGGCTGATACCACGACGTCGGGATACCCATAACTACTCCCACGTAGATGGTTAGTGCGTATAGGCTCGTAGCCGACTCAGATCAAATACCAAGATCTCGTTAAGCGTGTTAAGTATCCGCGAACGCCGAACAGGGCCACGCCCACCTGTCTCCTAGGTGGTCTCAACCTGCCCTGTCGCTCCGCCACAAAGTAACAGTCGAGGGCCGTCGGGAACCCAGGCCCACCTCTACCGGGATGGAGCCACCTGTCCTTTCAGCCCCCTCGTCAGAATCACTTGCGGGTACTCAATGAGCTGACCCGACTTTAGTCACCATCTGTATAGTATGTATATATGTATAGTATATACCCGTGATCACCTCCCAAGTGATCACGGCCCGATAGTATAGCAAGGCAGACTGACAAGAATGTAGGGCCAATGATGATAAACTAGCATCCTATACTAAGCATTTAGGATTGCAGGTAAGGTATCAACAGATGTAGCGACAATGTCAGGCTATGCATCAGAATAGGATTAACGAAAGCAGTAACATGCTACACTACTCTAATCCAAGCAGTATAGAGGAGAATAGGCGATATCTGGTGATCAAGGGGGGGGTTTGCCTGGTTGCTCTGGCAAGAGAGAGGGGTCGTCAACTCCGTAGTCGAACTGGGGCGTCAGCCTCGTCACGGGGTCTATCGAAGAGAAGAGGGGGAAGAAACAGTAAATACATAGTAAGCAAGTGCATAACAGGATAACAGGCAGAGCTAGACGTGTTCTACGCGGTAGGAGGTGATACCGGTGAAGGGGGAAAGCATCCGGGAAGTATTCCCGGGGTTCCGTGTTTTTGGGCAGAGGAGCCGGAGGGGGGGAAAGTTGCGAGTTCGATAGGTTAGGGGGGTGTGGCGGACGAACGGGTTGCGTATCCGGAATCGTCTCGTCGTTCTGAGCAACTTTCATGTTGAAAATATTTTAATCCGAGTTACGGATTAAAAGATATGATTTTCTAAAGATTTTATTAATTTCTAGAATTTATTTAATTATTTAATTAATTCGGAAAATGGATTTATGACGTCAGCATGACGTCATGCTGACATCAGCAGTCAACAGGGTTGACTAGGTCAATCTGACGTGTGGGTCCAGTGGGACCCACCTGTCATTCTCTATTTAGGTTAATTAGGGTTTAGGTTAATTAGTTAGCTTAATTAACTGTTTAGTTTAATTTGTGATTAGGTTAATCTAATCAGGATTAATTAACTTAATTAATTACTTGATTAATTAATTAATATTTTAATTATTTTAGTTATTATTCATTTATTTATTTAATATATTTTTATATTTTTATATTATTATTATTTTTTTAAATGTTCTAGGGGCTGGGCCCCACTTGTCTGTGGCCCGGGGGCCAAACAGCCACGGGCGAACGGGTTACGGGCGTGTGGGCGCCAGCCCGTTTGGGCGCCCGCCCAGGCAAATGGAGGCGCCGGCGATTGCAGTCGGCGACGATGGCTGCAAGAGGTGGGCGTGGCCTGCGCGGGGACCGCGGTGAGCGCGGTGGTTGGTCGGGATGGTAGGGGCGAGCAGGGCGCCGGTCCAGGCACGGTGAGTGCAAGCACTGGGCCGGCCGGAGGCGTGACGGCGAGCGCGGGGAACGGGTACGGCGGTGTGCACGTGCGCGCGAGGGAGTAGCGAACGGTGGCCGCACGGGAGGAGGGAAAGGAGGAGATGAGGGGGGTTCCTCACAGGGGAGCTGCAGGGGGAAGGCAGTGTGCTCGGGGAGAAGTCGGGGTCGGCACGACGAGGCGGAGCAGCTCCGTTCGTGGAGGAGGAAGACGGGGACGATCGGCGGAGAGGAAGCAGTCCGGCGAGGTGGTCCCGACGTCGTGGCCTCCGGCGAGGTACTCGGGTGATGGCGCATCCAGATCGGGGAAGATGGGGAGGCGCAGGAGGGAGACGAGGAAGCGAGGTGGAGGGCGACGACGAGGTCCAGTGAGAAGGGGGCCGTGGCACGGGCGTGAGGGAGGGGGCCATCACCGGCGAGCGGCTCGTGCACCGCAACAGGGTCGCCGGGCGGTGCGGGGCTCGAGCACGGCGCCCTGCGGAGCCAGGGCGGCGGCGGGGCGCAGGGCGAGGCGCGGGCACCAGGGACGATGGGGTCGGGGCAGTTGAGGCCGAGGAAGCGATCCGGCGGC
>NC_057803.1:299666830-299667712 GCF_018294505.1 Triticum aestivum | reverse complement strand
GGTGGAGCTCAGGCTGCAACATTCTGGAGCAAGGGATGTGGGTCTGGTAGGGAGGGACACTGCAGGGCTCATCTAAATACTCATGGGAGTGGGGGACGGTATGGGAATCGCTGGATAACCTAAACTTCATTATCTAAGCTTGGAGGAACTGGCAGACCGGCAGGGTTGGCGGCGGCGGCCGCGAGCTAGGGTTCTAAGGGGGGGAGAGGGTGGGTGGGGGACTGTGGAGGGGGGTGGTGTTTGAGGATACGCTGCGGCTACTGAAAATTTTAGTAATGGTGGGTGGAGATGATGGTGGGCGAGGGAGGGCGATGGTTCAAATGCCTCGGCTGCTAAAATTTTACTATAAGGTCGGTGCTAGAGGAGTGTGGGCGACGGTTGAAGTACGGCGGCTACTAAAATTTGGGTAAAGGAATTGATACGGGGCGGGAGTGCCCAAGATCGTTGTGACGCCCCCGATTTAATCGTACACTAATCATGCACGCAAATGTGTACGATCAAGATCAGGGACTCACGGGAAGATATCACAACACAACTCTACAAATAAAATAAGTCATACAAGCATCATAATACAAGCCAGGGGCCTCGAGGGCTCGAATACAAGTGCTCGATCATAGACGAGTCAGCGGAAGCATCAATATCTGAGTACAGACATAAGTTAAACAAGTTTGCCTTAAGAAGGCTAGCACAAACTGGGATACAGATCGAAAGAGGCGCAGGCCTCCTGCCTGGGATCTTCCTAAACTACTCCAGGTCGTCGTCAGCGGGCTGCACGTAGTAGGGGCACCTCCGGTGTAGTAGGGGTCGTCGTCGACGGTGGCGTCTGGCTCCAGGGCTCCAGCATCTGGTTGCGACAACCAGAAAGAAAGGAAAAGGGGAAAA
>NC_057803.1:299658315-299666350 GCF_018294505.1 Triticum aestivum | reverse complement strand
GACGGCTAGGGTTTCGGTCGGGTGGGGGGGGTTAACAGAGTGTGTGTGGGGGGGGGCGGGCCAAGTGGGCCGGCTGGGCGGCCTGGCTAGCCCCGTGGCCAGCTGGGCCGAGGCCCGGCGAGGGGTGGGGCTTTTATTTTTCTTTTGTTGTTGTTTTCTCATTTTCTTTCTGTTTTATTTTAGTTGCACTATATTTTTGGTTTAGTAAAATATGAAAATAGCTCCAAAAATAGTGTGGCAAATTAATCCACTGTTCTAAGAAGTTTTTACCTCAGAATAAAAATAGTTTAGAATTTGGTAAAATATATTAGGAGTATAACTAATTGTTTTGATGTTGTTTTAATCACTTTAGGGTATTTAAATATTTTATAAAGATGTTGTTACTCCACCAATAATATCCATGATTTATTTGCCACATTAAGAACATTTTAGATTTGACTTTTGAAAACTTTAATTGTTTGACTTGATTTTAAATTTGAATTCGAACCGTTTTTGAACCATCGCGAGATTAGTAACAGTAACCGAGGTGATGTGGCATCAATAGCGTGGAATTACTGTAGCCTAATTATCCGGGCATCACAATTCTCCTCCACTACAAGAAATCTCGTCCCGAGATTTAAGAGGTAGTAAAAAGGGGGGAAGGTTCGGTTACGAATCTAGCGGGTCTTCTCATTCTGGCTTGCTCTTCTCGAAGAGAACCGGTCCAATACATTGATGTCTTCATTTCTCTGCTTCAGGTCCTTATGATGAAGTCGGCATCTTTTCTTCGGGATCTTCATCGTATTTACGAATAGGTAACGGGGTAGATCGAAAACGACAGAATGCTATAAGGGTAATAACCCGGGATTAACCCATGAATGAGCATATGAGTACCTCTCGAGTTGAACAATTAGAACACATCGAGAGTAAAGTTGGAAGGTCCAACAAGAAGTTTCAGGCAGCAGGCAATCGTTCAATGCCTAGTCAAAAGGTGAAAGGGGTTTCAAGCAACGGAATAAGTATTGTTTTCATTGCCAGAATTGATGATCTCATCGAAAGGTGGCTCATGAATTATGTACGAGTCCACGCAGGAGGAATAACTTTGGGAACAGGGGGTGTACAGGAGAGTCAGGTTTCGATCCTGTGAAACTGTGGGTTATGGGCCCACCATGTGGTTCTTTTTTTTAATAATAGGAGCAGTGACATCTTGCACGGTCATGATAGCAAGGCATGTCAGGGAGTACCATGTCAGCTATGTCGGCAACAACGTTGGTACCAAGGGCGAGGGACGAAGAGAACCATTTTCCTGCTCGTTGAAACGAGGCGGACCAATAGGCAAGGTTCCCGTCCATCGGTGGTTACCGGAATGTCATCAACAATAGTAACAAGGTCTTACTGACAGAGTTGTACATCGAGGTGTTTGCACAAGCAGTGGATTATTACTTCTTATATCATATAGATCATAGAAAAGGTTTAAACAAACCAATGGAAGGAAAATATGATCATCAGATTAAACAGAACAATGGAAAGGAAAATATGTTTAAACACATATTTCGAGGGTATATCCTTCCCAAGGACAAGCAGAGCAAGATATCCATGACAGGATATAAAGTAGAAAACCATTTAGGTAAGGGGGGAGGAATCTCATGATATTACTCATACAACGGTGTTAGGATAAATGATAAATAAAATCTAGCATCGTGCTTCAAATGTTCCTATTGCAAATCGGAGTACCATTGACATGCTTCGAGATAGCATTGACATGGTCTTCATGTGAAGATCAGACTCTGGAAACACGAAGGATCCATCAGGAACAACTTGTAGAATAAGTCTTACAATTTCCTCATGGGTGAATGGATAACCTTGCTGAAAAGGAATCTATAATGATAGGTCCTCCAGCCGGGGGGGGGTGCTAGGCATGACATCATGTTACTGGGTCATCAAAGGATCAATATCATAACTCTTGGAAAGTTGTCCTAACCATCATATCTGACGGAGATTCAGGTATGATTGGTGTCAGGGTACCTCAGGCTCAGGATGCCCGAGAAGAAAGGTGCAACACCAATTGACGGGATGACACTGAAAGATTCTCGGGAAATGAACTATGAAGTGACTTCCGTTAACAAGAGTTCATCATTAACCCAAGAAGAGGACAAGGAGGTGTCTGGTGAACTCAACGGCAATTCACCGAGATTCCCAAAAGATGGATTTCCACCATTAAGTGAACAAGGAGATAACATTTGTCAGATCAAATGATATAGGGAAGTATGCTCGAGGAAAACATACACAATTAAACATTGGTTGAAAGGTGCGCCCGAAATATGGGTTGGGTTGCACGACCAATGTCAGAATGGTGATTCAATTAGCGAAGGACTTAGAATGAACTATCGCCCATTCACTTCAAAGCAATAGGGTTGCTAGAAGTTTTGAATTCACACGTCATAGCTCCATTGTCGGTATTCCGGTTGAAAACAATACGGGGACCAAGGAATGAACGAAGATGGCAAGTAGTATTATGATATCAAGAATTATTAAGAGGTGGTGAAATTCTCACCACATTCTTGACAAAAAGAGATGGTAATACTTCCGAGGTAAGGAAGATCAACTGCTGGGTAGCAGTGATCTCAAGGTTTACACAAAACTCGAACAAGTTGTGTTGAACGAAAGGCAATAAAGTGGTCGATGAGAACAGGAATCATCGAGGGGCAAGGATGGTATTACCCATCATGAATTCAATTGAATTCCTGGAAGAGCTCATAAGGTTGATGATGATCACGACACAATTGTCGAGAGATTTCATGCAGATGTAGTCAATCAGCGACGACATCAAGTCAAAGGAATGATGAGCAAGAGGTTATTGGAACCACGGTTACGACACAAACTCGAAACCAAGCTTGTTGTTCAAGGCGAAATGATATGACGATGAGGATCGACGTAAGCTTAGCTATCGTCGCAAATTGGTGCTCCGAGAATAAGGACCAGGTAGCACAGTTAGAATCATCACGACAATGATGTAGCCAAACAGGCTAGGAATGGCGTGATCGGGTACAAACTCGTACTAATAGAAGCTTACTGAAGAGTTGTTGAACCGTAGAGCGGACTCGGTTCAGTTATCGGTGTCTTTGAGTGTTTAATAACTCAGAGCCCGTGAAAAATTGGAATCAGTGGTAAGGTAGCACTTGATGAAGAACTCATAAGAAGTTAAGCAGTACCATGATAATCTCGAGATACCAGGGGGGTAATACTCAACACAAGATCAAAGTAAAGGTTGGACTGGGGTATTGCTCTACAGAAGACAAGTGCTTAAACCTGCACGAGAAACGTAATTTAAAGGAGAACATGGTCGGAACCACGATTGCAAAAGGCCAGATCCCAGATATAAGATGAACTTATACCAAAGGAATAATTAATTTAAGAGAAGCTTTAATGATAAGATCTACACCGAGTCCATGGGCATGAACGCAAGGTTCAAGGTCGACTCCCACTTCTCCAATGCATACCTTTTCATTCACTTCTCATTTTCGACGAAGTCGTAGTGTTGAAATTTTATCTGGTAATCACCCGAAGAATATAACTCGTGAAAACTCTCGGGTTTGCACAGTCTAGGGAAGGCCTTGGTCCAACCCATCGGTTATCTTAGGAACATACACTACAAAGTTCAGAAGTAAATAACACAAGCCCGAAAGCAGAGCATGGTTGGCCAAGCAGAGGATACAACTTAACAAGGGCATCATGTATAAGGGGAAGAACTCACAAGGTGTTCAAATGTGAAGGACACTGCCGGATAACAATCCAACAAAGGACTTGATAGTCCACAAAGGATCTGATATGAGTATCGGTACTCAACCAGAAGAGGAAGGAATGCAAATGCAACAGGTTATGGAATCATCTGAATAATTCAAAGCTTAAATAAAAAGGAATTATGATTTCCAAAACAAAGGATCAGAAGCAGACATTCTGATCAAGGATGGATCAATTGAATATACCAGAGGCACAATCGACGACAGATAGTTTGGTCGAGAACCAGCTCACGTTTGAAAGACGTCTGAGCCGGAGAGATAATTTAAAAGGATCAACTGATGATTACATGCATTCGCAACATATTGAGTCAACAGACTCAAAATGATAATGACAAGGAATGTCAATAAGATTTCTATACTTATGGGATTAATCATAATGAAAGTAAACAAGAAATTCCAGAGCAATAGGTTGCTGAGGATTTTTGGAATATCGGGTGGTATTTCGAAGACTTTTGTGTAACACATAAACAACTGGGGGATGAGCGGATATTCTATAAATGCGAGAATTAACCGTAGGGGTATTCAAGTGACAAGAACAGCAAGGCAGTAAGCTCAAGGGATTATCGAAACCACGACGAGTTTTTCAGGGTATCTTGTAATAACAAGACCAACTGGGGATGATATAAGAATAACAACTGTAAGTAGTTACCCATAAGGGTTGACGGTGGAAGGGGAATTGCAAACGCGATGAACACAAGTTCTCTGCTTAACACCGGAAAGTATCTTCAGGGTCTTCACGTGCAGCAGACGATCATCAGTAATAAGGGGCTCTCCGGGTGAAAGTGATAACGAGATCCTAATGTTAGATTTAGCAAAATTCCTTTAACCCGAATAGAAGAGAGATCAGAGTCCCAGAGTAAAGGTCGAGGAGTAAAAGATCCTAGTACCACCCGATGGCGACGTGGGCCCGTAAGGCACACAGCCAAGTTAGTAAAAGTTTTGCAATGTCTAGACTCGACTTCGGCCAAGGAGTGTGGAAGGGGGATTCCTACAGGCAGTCGGCTCTGATACCAACTTGTGACGCCCCCGATTTAATCGTACACTAATCATGCACGCAAATGTGTACGATCAAGATCAGGGACTCATGGGAAGATATCACAACACAACTCTACAAATAAAATAAGTCATACAAGCATCATAATACAAGCCAGGGGCCTCGAGGGCTCGAATACAAGTGCTCGATCATAGACGAGTCAGCGGAAGCATCAATATCTGAGTACAGACATAAGTTAAACAAGTTTGCCTTAAGAAGGCTAGCACAAACTGGGATACAGATCGAAAGAGGCGCAGGCCTCCTGCCTGGGATCTTCCTAAACTACTCCAGGTCGTCGTCAGCGGGCTGCACGTAGTAGGGGCACCTCCGGTGTAGTAGGGGTCGTCGTCGACGGTGGCGTCTGGCTCCAGGGCTCCAGCATCTGGTTGCGACAACCAGAAAGAAAGGAAAAGGGGAAAAAGGGGGGAGAAAGCAACCGTGAGTACTCATCCAAAGTACTCGCAAGCAAGGAACTACACTACATATGCATGGGTATATGTGTAAGGAGGCCATATCAGTGGACTGAACTGCAGAATGCCAGAATAAGAGGGGGATAGCTAATCCTGTCGAAGACTACGCTTCTGGCAGCCTCCGTCTTGCATCAAGTAAAAGAGAGTAGATTGAAGTCCTCCAAGTAGCATCTCCAAGTAGCATCTCCAAGTAACATCTCCAGTAGCATAATCCTACCCGGCGATCCCCTCCTCGTATCCCTGAGAGAGAGCGACCACCGGTTGTATCTGGCACTTGGAAGGGTGTGTTTTATTAAGTATCCGGTTCTAGTTGTCATAAGGTCAAGGTACAACTCCAAGTCGTCCTGTTACCGAAGATCACGGCTATTCGAATAGATTAACTTCCCTGCAGGGGTGCACCACATTCCCCAACACGCTCGATCCCATTTGGCCGGACACACTTTCCTGGGTCATGCCCGGCCGCGGAAGATCAACACGTCGCAGCCCCACCTAGGCAAAACAGAGAGGCCAGCACGCCGGTCTAAACCTAAGCGCACAGGGGTCTGGGCCCATCACCCATAGCACACCTGCACGTTGCGTACGCGGCCGAAAGCGGAACTAGCCCCCTTAATACAAGAGTAGGCTTACGTTCCAATCCGGTGCGCGCCGCTCCGTCGCTGACGTCTGAAGTGCTTCGGCTGATACCACGACGTCGGGGTACCCATAACTACTCCCACATAGATGGTTAGTGCGTATAGGCTCGTAGCCGACTCAGATCAAATACCAAGATCTCGTTAAGCGTGTTAAGTATCCGCGAACGCCGAACAGGGCCAGGCCCACCTGTCTCCCAGGTGGTCTCAACCTGCCCTGCCGCTCCGCCACAAAGTAACAGTCGAGGGCCATCGGGAACCCAGGCCCACCTCTACCGGGATGGAGCCACCTGTCCTTTCAGCCCCCTTGTCAGAATCACTTGCGGGTACTCAATGAGCTGACCCGACTTTAGTCACCATCTGTATAGTATGTATATATGTATAGTATATACCCGTGATCACCTCCCAAGTGATCATGGCCCGATAGTATAGCAAGGCAGACTGACAAGAATGTAGGGCCAATGATGATAAACTAGCATCCTATACTAAGCATTTAGGATTGCAGGTAAGGTATCAACAGATGTAGCGACAATGTCAGGCTATGCATCAGAATAGGATTAACGAAAGCAGTAACATGCTACACTACTCTAATGCAAGCAGTATAGAGGAGAATAGGCGATATCTGGTGATCAAGGGGGGGGGCTTGCCTGGTTGCTCTGGCAAGAGAGAGGGGTCGTCAACTCCGTAGTCGAACTGGGGCGTCAGCCTCGTCACGGGGTCTACCGAAGAGAAGAGGGGGAAGAAACAGTAAATACATAGTAAGCAAGTGCATAACAGGATAACAGGCAGAGCTAGACGTGTTCTACGCGGTAGGAGGTGATACCGGTGAAGGGGGAAAGCATCCGGGAAGTATTCCCGGGGTTCCGTGTTTTCGGGCAGAGGAGCCGGAGGGGGGGAAAGTTGCGAGTTCGATAGGTTAGGGGGGTGTGGCGGACGAACGGGTTGCGTATCCGGAATCGTCTCGTCGTTCTGAGCAACTTTCATGTTGAAAATATTTTAATCCGAGTTACGGATTAAAAGATATGATTTTCTAAAGATTTTATTAATTTCTAGAATTTATTTAATTATTTAATTAATTCGAAAAATGGATTTATGACGTCAGCATGACGTCATGCTGACATCAGCAGTCAACAGGGTTGACTAGGTCAATCTGACGTGTGGGTCCAGTGGGACCCACCTGTCATTCTCTATTTAGGTTAATTAGGGTTTAGGTTAATTAGTTAGCTTAATTAACTATTTAGTTTAATTTGTGATTAGGTTAATCTAATCAGGATTAATTAACTTAATTAATTACTTGATTAATTAATTAATATTTTAATTATTTTAGTTATTATTCATTTATTTATTTAATATATTTTTATATTTTTATATTATTATTTTTTAAATGTTCTAGGGGCTGGGCCCCACTTGTCTGTGGCCCGGGGGCCAAACAGCCACGGGCGAACGGGTTACGGGCGTGTGGGCGCCAGCCCGTTTGGGCGCCCGCCCAGGCAAATGGAGGCGCCGGCGATTGCAGTCGGCGGCGATGGCTGCAAGAGGTGGGCGTGGCCTGCGCGGGGACCGCGGTGAGCGCGGTGGTTGGTCGGGATGGTAGGGGCGAGCAGGGCGCCGGTCCAGGCATGGTGAGCGCAAGCACTGGGCCGGCCGGAGGCGTGACGGCGAGCGCGGGGAACGGGTACGGCGGTGTGCACGTGCGCGCGAGGGAGTAGCGAGCGGTGGCCGCACGGGAGGAGGGAAAGGAGGAGATGAGGGGGGTTCCTCACAGGGGAGCTGCAGGGGGAAGGCAGTGTGCTCGGGGAGGTGTCGGGGTCGGCGCGACGAGGCGGAGCAGCTCCGTTCGTGGAGGAGGAAGACAGGGACGATCGGCGGAGAGGAAGCAGTCCGGCGAGGTGGTCCCGACGTCGTGGCCTCCGGCGAGGTACTCGGGTGATGGCGCATCCAGATCGGGGAAGATGGTGAGGCGCAGGAGGGAGACGAGGAAGCGAGGTGGAGGGCGACGGCGAGGTCCAGTGAGAAGGGGGCCGTGGCACGGGCGTGAGGGAGGGGGCCGTCACCGGCGAGCGGCTCGTGCACCGCAACAGGGTCGCCGGGCGGTGCGGGGCTCGAGCACGGCGCCCTGCGGAG
>NC_057803.1:299657093-299658305 GCF_018294505.1 Triticum aestivum | reverse complement strand
CATGGATACATAGAGAAGTGTACCCAGGGATGTCCTTGTGAGGCAGACAGTGGGCCTGGTCAACTGCTGACTCAGCATTGACTGTTGACTTGGTCAAATAGTGAACAGTGTTTGTGGGACCCGCATGTCATTGACTGGGTTATCACAGTCAGCGGTTTGACTGGTCAATGGGGCCAGTTGGACCCATGTGTCATAGGTACACATGTTAACAGGGTTTTTTTAATAGTTTTAGTTAAATTTGTTAACAAGAGGCCCAGAGGTCAGTGAGTGCATAAGGTTATGATTTAGCCCTAAACAAGTTTAGGCCCAAACTAATACACAGCATGGGCCCACGCGTCGGTGCCACACCTAGTGGTTCGAACGCCGGCGATGCGAACAGAGAGCGGAGGTGCTCGCCTGCCGGCCATCTCCTGCGACGGCTGGATCTATAGGTGGGTTCGGCAGACGCAACGCGACGAGGCGCTCCGGAGGATGGCCGCGGGGTTGTCGGAGGTGGGCTGCAAAGGCGCCAGCGTCGGGGCTCGGCCTCGCAGCGCGTGCGGCGAGGACGGCAGGGTGCGGCCAACAGCGTGCGGCGTAGTCGGGCGCGGGGGTGGCGGGCGCGTTCACGAGGAGGGGCGAGCAAAGGCGGGAGCGCCGTCAAGCGCGCAGTCGACGCGGGCGGCCGAGGTGAGGGCCGCCGCGGTAAGGCACTAGGCGGGGGAAGGAGAACCGGGGTCCTCACCGTCCGTTGGAGGGAAGGGGCGTCGAGGCGCGGTGAAGCCTTTGGGGAGGAGGACGGGGATGCGTCGTTGGCGAGGAGGAGACGAGGAGGACGAGGCGAAGGGCGGTGGCGAGGTCCAGTGAGAAGGAGGCCGTGGCACGGGCGCGAGGGAGGGGGCCGTCACCGGCGAGCGGCTCGTGCACCACAACAGGGTCGCCGGGCGGTGCGGGGCTCGAGCACGGCGCCCTGCGGAGCCAGGGCGGCGGCGGGGCGCAGGGCGAGGCGCGGGCACCAGGGACGATGGGGTCGGGGCAGTTGAGGCCGAGGAAGCGATCCGGCGGCGTCGTGGCGGCTGGGTCGGGGGCGACGGGATCGGGCCCCTCCCCGATCTAGAGTGTGGGGGCACCGGGAAGGAGGGTTGAGGAGGCGGGCACTGGGCGGTGGCGGCGATGGTGAACGGTGGCGCCGCCAACGGGGACGGCCCGATCCGATCTGGATCGGGTGAGAGG
>NC_057803.1:299622616-299657083 GCF_018294505.1 Triticum aestivum | reverse complement strand
GACGGCTAGGGTTTCGGTCGGGTGGGGGGGGTTAACAGAGTGTGTGTGGGGGGGGGCGGGCCAAGTGGGCCGGCTGGGCGGCCTGGCTAGCCCCGTGGCCAGCTGGGCCGAGGCCCGGCGAGGGGTGGGGCTTTTATTTTTCTTTTGTTGTTGTTTTCTCATTTTCTTTCTGTTTTATTTTAGTTGCACTATATTTTTGGTTTAGTAAAATATGAAAATAGCTCCAAAAATAGTGTGGCAAATTAATCCACTGTTCTAAGAAGTTTTTACCTCAGAATAAAAATAGTTTAGAATTTGGTAAAATATATTAGGAGTATAACTAATTGTTTTGATGTTGTTTTAATCACTTTAGGGTATTTAAATATTTTATAAAGATGTTGTTACTCCACCAATAATATCCATGATTTATTTGCCACATTAAGAACATTTTAGATTTGACTTTTGAAAACTTTAATTGTTTGACTTGATTTTAAATTTGAATTCGAACCGTTTTTGAACCATCGCGAGATTAGTAACAGTAACCGAGGTGATGTGGCATCAATAGCGTGGAATTACTGTAGCCTAATTATCCGGGCATCACAATCGTGCACGGTCCAATAACAATATGTGTGTATGATAATAAGGAAAAGTGGCACGGATCCACCGATTTTTGCAACACTCAAGGCAGGTAGTTTGTTTTTTATATTTCTGGCTAGCTGGTCTATCGCACACGGTTTGTCCTAATTTCCAAATAAACTTGCCCACCTTTAGCTTCCACAGGTGGTGGTTTTACGGAGCACTTGCATCGCATACAGTTAAGCCAGTACCTCCACCCTTTGCTCGCGCTTGCGCGGTCGTGGTGATTTCAGCGCACTTGCATCGCACACGATTGGGCCAGTACCTCCACCTTAATTTTCTCGTGCTTGCACGGTCGTGGTGATTCACATCACACTTGTATCACACACGGTTTAGATATTATACCCCGTGTCGGTTGAGGATCATCAGAGTCTTTGCAGCAAAATATAACGTTAGGGAGGGTCACAAGACAGCCACACCAGCATGTGGCCCAAATATATATGAGTGAAAAGGGTGGTATGTGATGTTCAAAATTCCAATGCACAACTTTGACCCCGAGGTCCCATGGTTGGGCGCGTCATTGAAGATCGATGAGAGGGGCTAAAAGTCAAGAACCACCTGGAAGTGGCCAAATATATGTACGGATATTGAGGATGTTTAAAACTTCAAATACACAATGCATAACTTTGGTGGCACCTTCCTCGCAAACCCGAGAGCACCCTAACAACCACCTAGCTAGGATATATATATAATGACATAGTGTCGTACCTAGCTAGGATGCTTGGCGCACCACCTCCCACTTCGTGTCAGCGGGGCGGATGCACGTAATGATCGATACTTTGGTCATACATGCATGTCGACATGACCTACCATAAGACGGACCAATGACTCTTTCATTTGGTCAAATGACAGTTATTTTTTTCGATAAACCGCTTGGGCCAATAGATTGAACCATCATAAACATCACACGAGAGGGACCACAAAACCAACACCTCTTGCATGCGGCCCAAAATGATGTACGTTGGGAAGGAGTGATGTGTGTTTTCAATATAGAATAATGTACAATTTAGATGTGGTGCCTACCTCCCAATACAGACAACAACCATGAAGGCAAGGTAGTTAAGGAAGAGATACGTCCGCAGGGTTTGATGTAGGTCGAACCCAGCAATCTGAGCATCTGGGAGGGAATCCTAACAACGCATGAGCTCAAGTTTTGGTTGACCGACATTTGACGGTGACCGGCCCTAACATGAGCCAGGAGGAATCCATTCATGGCAAACACATACCCCTCATTATCAGTCAATGGGATGATATAATACACTCGGGGAGCCCACATATATCTGTGTCGTCACAAAAAACCTCACAAGGGAGATGTGGTCGATCAGAAGACCCCGTATACACTGCATGCGGCCTGAAAATATGTATGGGTACGATGGTGTATGATGTGTTTAAATCCCAAATGCACAACTTCGATGGGCCACGCCAAGTACATTACAAACCGAACACCACACCCGACTCCAAGCCTGGTTCAATACCTATGATGTCAGTTTCCCAACTTTGAGGCGGCAGTGGGGTGGGGGGGGTCGTCCCATGCATGCGCTCAAAATTTATTTTGTCTAGCAAGGGGCACATTTATATATATCTATACATCTATACATCTATACACATATATAGTGTGCAAATAACTATGAAAGTTGCTCGTTGGATGAAGCCAATCCGACGATACAGAGATGACAAATCCAAGCACTACTGGCCGTTGGATATCATCTACATTCCACCAGATTCTGTCACATGTACAATCTAGAAGACTCCATGGTTGAACTTAAGCATAATGCACAAACCTCTAAACACAAGAAATTCTCCTTTGTTCTCTAGAATCTTCCATATCTTAATTGCCCAAACCTTTTTTTCTAAATGAATTGTCACTATTTGTTTTTACCTTTACAATGCACAATTCCATGAATCTTAAAATAGTTTTTCTAAAACTAATTGATTTTGGATGAGATGAACTATAAGAATTCAACGAACATCTACATCATGCATATCTGGGAGAAGAGGCGGGAAACCGATGTGAGGAGTGGCGAGAAACGATAGCCTTTTTGAGTGAAAACCTAGTAGAGAAGGAAGCGTGAGCTACATGATGCATGCGCACAGTGCTTACCCATGTACTGCATGTGCTGTCAAAAGGGCTCAGGGTTGCCGTTCGATCTGGGAGCATCAACGATGCATACGTACGATCCATGGGGTTTGGGTTCTGGCCAGTTAGAACGCAGGACTCAGATCATGCGCGCAGCGGGGGGATATCATACGGAAACCAACATTCGGTGGAAACCGGTGAAAACCATGATAAAAAGATGTTTTGGAGTTTCAAAAAAATGTGGGATGTTAAGACGATGATGTTTTATTGGCACACAAAATTTCAAGTTGAAACACATTAAGAGATGTGAGCTATGAAAAAGACAAAATCAGTGTTTAATAGTGCCGAATAGTAATGTCACTATTCAGGGCGGAATTTGTCTTTTTCTGTCGGGTTTCGGGTTCCGGCAGACCCTTGAGGTTCGAACACTGGGGTGCGCGCGGAGATCTCTCCCCTACCGATCTACGTCTGATCCTCTCGTGAAGACTAAGATGAAAATGGTGAACAACGCAAGAGACACGAGGTTTATACTGGTTCGGGCCACCGTTGTGGTGTAATACCCTACTCCAGTGTGTGGTGTGGTGGATTGCCTCTAGGGCTGATGATGGACAGTACAAGGGAAGAACAGCCTCGCGAGAGGTGTTCTTGAGCTGGTGCGATGAACTGGTAGGGTGAGTTCAGTCGCATCTCTCTCTCTCTCTCTGCTAGGGTTCTACCAGATCTCTCGATGCTCTTGGGGTGTCTCGATGTCTCTACTCTTTGGTGGCTAGCTCTATTTGTAGAGGTCCTGGGCCTCTCCCCAAATAATGAGCGGGAAGGGCGCCAACAATTGGCCATTTCGAAGGGGAACACCTAGTACAAGTTATCCTGACCAAAGGTGGTCTTCGGCTGCCAAAAGCACTGGCGATGACGCCGTCTTCGGCTCCACGGTGACCTCCGTCCTGCCGTACGGCTGGTCTTAGTCTCGTTGCACCGGAATGGTAACCTTTGCTTGATGCCTTGGCCTGTGCTTGCCCCCTTTGCACCAAAGGGGAAACAAGGACACTGCGCAGGCCGGCGCCCGCCTGGTCTCGATCGTCATGGCTTGCGTCACGGGTTCCTCGCGAGGTACCCCTGCCTTGATCTCTCCGCCTCATCGCGAGCCTGCCTGATGAGGCTGCCTCTAAGGAAGCTTCCTATCGTCTGCCCCGCAAGGCTTGGCCCCTCGCGAGGGTCTTGAGCTTGAGCTGATGAAGATGGGCCGCGTTGGGCCCCGGCTTGAGCCACGCCGCAGGCCGCAGGCAGGCAAGTCTGGGGACCCCCGTTCCCAGAATGCCGACATTTTCATAGCTCACATCTCGTAATGTTTTTCAACTTGAAATTTTGTGTTGCAATAAAACATCACCTTCTTAACATCCCACATTTTTTTCAGATTTTTATGGAACTTTAAAATATGGTTTCCATGAAGTTTTCATTGAATATCGACTTTCGTGAGTGTACTGTGTGCTATTTGAGAACATTTTGTGAGAAGAATCTCGGTTTTTAAATCCCCGTAAATCCAAAACTAAGCTGAAAATCGTGAAACCTGCCATGGTGTCACAACATCGCACTTATATGTCGAGGATTTTTTTTCATCCATTGTGGCACAAGTTTTATTACAAGCCTCTTACAAACCGGAGCTTATCTCAAAGAAGCCTCGTGGTTCTGATAGGGAAACATGTCCCCTTGTGGGCGAAACGTAATCACTGCCTCTTTTCACCTTGTATTTTGTTCTACGGGCAACATGGAACGACAGGATATCCGTGCTGAAATTTAAACTTATTCAGGGTTCGTTTGGCCTTTTTATACACTAATTGAGTTTACTAGGCATTTATTGTCCATAATTCATATCTGAACTACAAATACATGCTCCCGTTCACCAAAATGGCTAGAAAATTATACACGTGTCCTTGGGTGCATGTTTAGGTCCCATGCCAGGAATGGGAACGAATTACAACCGTACTGGTGTCATGGCTCATACTCAAACATTTTGAATCTTGGTTTTTAAGTCCCCATAAATCCTAAACTCACCAGAAAGTCATCAAAGGTGGCATGGTGTCACGTCATGGAACATATATGTCGTGGTAAAAACATTGTCCAATTTGGGCCAAGCTTTATTACAAACGTCTTACAAAAACAGGAGCTTCTCTCAAAGAAGCCTCATGGTTCTGATAGGGAAACGTGTTCCCCTTGTGTGCGAAACGTAATCACTGCCTCTTTTCGCCTTGTATTTTCTTCCACAGGAAACATGGAACCACATGATATCCATGCTGAAATTTAAACTTATTCAGGGTTCGTTTGGCCTTTTCATACACTAATTGAGTTTCCTAGGCATTTAATGTGCATAATTCAAATATGAACTACAAATACATGCTCCAGTTCACGAAAATGGCTAGAAAAATTATACATGTGTCCTTGGGTGCATGTTTAGGTCTCATGCCAGGAATGGGAACGAATTACAACTGTACTAGTGTCCTGGCTCTTCCTCAGACATTTTGAATCTCAGTTTTTAAGTCCCCATAAATCCTAAACTCACCAGAAAGTCATCAAAGGTGGCAAGGTGTCATGTCATGACACATATATGTTGTGGTAAAAACATTGCCAATTTGGGCCAAGCTTTATTACAAACCTCTTACAAACCAGAGCCTGTCGCAAGAACCCTCGTGGTTTTGATAGGGAAACGTGTCCCCTTGTGGGCCAAATGATAATCACTCCCTCTTCTAGCCTCATATTTTCTTCTACACTCGACACAGAACAACTAGAGATTCGGGCTGAACTTTGAAATTATTCAGGGTTTGTTTAACCTTTTTATTCACTAGTTGAGTTTTCTAGGCATTTAATGCCAATCATTCAAATCCGAACTACAAATACATGCTCCAGTGCACCAAAATGGCTAGAAAAAACATAGATGTTTCCTTGGAGTGCATGTTTAGGTCCCATGGAATGAATGGGAACGAATTCAACCATCTCGCTCTCCTGGCCTGGCCACAAACATTGCGAAATCTCGGTTTTTAAATGTCTGTAAATCCAAAACTCACCAGGAAATTATGAAACTTGGTATGGTGTCACTAAATGGTATATATAATTGCCCAATTTGGGCGACGCTATATTACAAGCCTTTTACAAACCGGAGCCTGTCGTAACCCTCGTGGTTCCGGTAGGGAAACATGCCCCTCATGTGGGCGAAACGATAATCGATGCCTCTTCTCGCCTTGAACTTTGTTTTCTACTGGCAGCATAGAATAACAGGAGTGTCGGGCTGAAATTTGAAATTGTTCAGGGTTCGTTTTGCCATTGTATATATATTACTAATTACTAAGTTTTCTATGCATTTAATGTAGTCCATAATTCAAATTTGAACTACAACCACATGCTCCAGTGAAGCAAAATCTGTGGGAAATCGTACATGTCTCATTGGGTGCATGTTTAGGTCTCGTTTAAGGAATGAGAATGAATTACAAACTTGTCGTCGTCCTGAAACAATGAGAATCTTGGCTGATGATGGACAATACAAGGGAAGAACAACCTCGCGAGAGGTGTTCTTGAGCTGGTGCGATGAACTGCTAGGGTGAGTTCAGTCGCCTCTCTCTCTCTCTCTCTATTAGGGTTCTACCAGATCTCTCAATGTTCTTGGGGTGTCTCGATGTCTCTACTCTTTGGTGGCTAGCTCTATTTATAGAGGCCCCGGGCCTCTCCCCAAATAATGAGCGGGAAGGGCGCAACCAATTGGCCATTTCGAAAGGGAACATCTAGTACAAGTTATCCTGACCAAAGGTGGTCTTCGGCTGCCAAAAGCACTGGCGATGACGCCGTCTTGGGCTCCATGGTGACCTCCGTCCTGCCGTCCGGCTGGTCTTGGTCTCGTTGCACCGGAATGGTAACCTTTGCCTGATGCCTTGGCCTGCTTGCCCCCTTTGCACCAAAGGGGAAACAAGGACACTACGCAGGCCGGCGCCCACCTGGCGCCCGCCTGGTCTCGATCGTCATGGCTTGCGTCACGGGTTCCTCATGAGGTACCCCTGCCTTGATCTCTCCGCCTCCTCGCAAGCCTGCCTGATGAGGCTGCCTATGAGGAAGCTTCCTGTCATCCGCCCCACGAGGCTTGGCCCCTCGCGAGGTTCTTGAGCTTGAGCTGATGAAGATGGGCCGCACTGGGCCCCTGCTTGAGCCACACCGCAGGCCGCAGGCAGGCAAGTCTGGGGACCCCCGTTCCCAGATCACCGACAATAGCCCCCGGGCCCACGGCGCACGCGGGCTTGGCTTAGCAGAGAAGCGAAGGGGCAAGCGCGAAGCGCCACGGGCCCTAACAGCCTGCGGCCTTGGGCGCCGTGTGGCGGTTGATTGGGCGTGGGTGCGGGCGTCTGCACTTCCCACGATGCCTCGGCAACTGCATGACTTGACAGGTCCCTGCATGAAAAGATATGGGTCACGATTACCTGAGGTCATGATGCCCGGCGGTTGGCCTTCCCTGGCTATAAGTACGGGGCCGCGTGAGCTCCGCCGGTTCACCCCTTTCCATCACTCCTCCTCTTCTTCTTCCTCATCCTTGCTTCCTCTTGCGCCAATGGCACCGATCTGCCGGTTTTCAGCTGAGGAGAAGGGAAAGGCCCCCAGAGAGGGTCCTGACCCCCTCCCGCCAAAGAAGCGGCCAATCCTTTGTCACCGGGACGAAGGCGCCTGTCAGGTGGTGTCGAGACTGTTGTACGAGCGGCCGCCGCCTAGGTTTCTGCTGCCCTTGCACGCCCGCATCATAGGCCCCAGGGGGGAGGGCGCCGGGCAACACCGACATCGTCCCCGCTGACGCCGGCGAGTCACAGTGGTGCGCGTCGTCCCCCTGGAGTCCACGCGGAGCGCTCCTCTCGCGAGTTTGTGCTTCACACCACCATGCCTCCAACTTCGTGGATCTGCCTTCCTCCCTCCTTCTCCTTAGAGATGCCGCCGAGCGGGGCCCTGGAGCTCTAGCTGCAGCACGCCCACTGTGGCACACCTGCAACCGGAGCGGAGGTCCCGGTCGTCGCTCCGGGCAAGGTCTTCGTGACCCGGGGCTGGGATGAGATTGCCCGGGTCTGTCGCGCGGACGGCGCCTTGGTGATCCATCTTGAATACGACGGCACCTCCTTGATGTTCTTCAAGGTCTTTGATGCAGAAGGACGCCAGCTGGAATGCTGCCCTAAGGGAAGCGGCAGTGGTGACGAACTGGTGAGGACCAGCCCCGCCCGTTGGTCTTCCTGCAGCTCCTCAGGCAGCAGCGGAGGGACTGCGGGCTTCAGTGGCTCCCCCGAACTCCTCGTGACTCCGGAGATGAGCGACGACAGCTGCGAGCCTCCAAGCTCGCGCCGCGCTCGGAGTGAGGCAGCTGCCTCGGGCCGCCGACGCCACTAATCTAGATGGGGTTGGTGCCGGCGCTGGGCAGCCCACTGTTGATGATGGCGTCGCCTGGGGAAGTGCTAGCAAGTAGCATTCCTTAGGGTTAACACCTTTTGTTCCCTGCAAGGAATAAAGGCAACACCCCACGGGGGTATGTAAGGCGTCTGCCGTGCTTTTGTAATTACTATATCCTTAATATGAATTAGCATGAGGTGTCCGTTCTGCTCCGGCTAAGCTCCCCCTTTCTATCCTCATGAGGACTTGGCGCTCTACGGTGACAGGTCCCAGTCCCCAGGCAAGCTTCAACCGTCGCTGGTATGCCAGGTCGCGATGCCGTGGTCAAGGCCAGGAGGTGAGCGGCCCGAGGTCCAGTAAGAGCCCCCAAGTCGCGATGCTCAGGAGCTCCCCTTTAGCGCTCAAGCAATCCTTGCTGGGCGAGAAAGGAAGGTAGCGTCGCCGTGACAGAGTAGCACTGGGCGTTGCCGGAGCCCAAAATCCTTGATGTCCGCCACAGCCGACTGGAGACGCTGGAGCGGTTGCTGAAGGCGGAGAGGACCGAGCTGGACGCCAAGGCAAAGGTCCTGACGGAGGACCGGCCGGCCTTCGCGGAGCTGGAGAAGAAGGCTCGAGGCATACTGAAGACGTTGTATGAGAGTGGCCTGGAGGAGCCGTTGGCTGGTGCGGAGGATGGCCCCGCCAAGCAGCTCCCCTTCCTGGTTGATGCACTTGAGGACGTCCCAGACGGCCTTGGCCCCACGCTCGAGGCCGAGGCGTGTGCCCTATCTTCTGCGGCGCTGACGCGTGTCCTCAGCCATGTCTATCTACGCGACCCCAACATCGACTTCGACAGCCTGCTGGAGCCCGTGAGCGGTGACCATGCCGCTGCCGCCGCTGGGGCCGTGAGGGGCCGAGCCGAGGTTTTGCTGGGGAAGTTCTGCTCCCCTAGCGTCTTGCCCGGGCGTGCAGCCGCCGGCCTTGTGACCTTGGGTGGCGAAGCCATCCAGCGTGACTCCACCACCGGTGACGGCGTTACTAGGGAGTGATTCCTTTGTGACTTCCATCCTGTTTTATTCCTGCACATGCACCATGCCTCGCGGAGGCGTTAAAACTTGTGTTTGGCGTTGTGGAACAATCTTATGGCTTGTGATATTTGCTTTGAATTTCCCGGAATTTGCATTTTCCTCTCCTACTTGTTTACGCTCTACGTCGGAAGGGCCCTACCCCGCGTGTACCTCACCCAGCGTTAACCCTGACCGGAAACCAAGGACGGGACTAAGGAGTGAGGGGCTACGTGGCAAGTTAGGCTCCTGAGTCGCGATGCTCAGGAGTCCCCCTTAACGCTCAAATGGGTTTCATACCTTGGCTCCGCTTGGGGAGTGGCGCGGGACGACCATGTCCAAGGGACCTGGCTGGGTGGCGTGCGCTCGGGCGAGGCCCAGGCGTAGCCCCCATGTCCAGCCCCCTCGCGCGGCACTCCCGAGGGGAGGCGTTGCGATGGTGCCGGACACTGAGCTCTGGGCTCCCTGAGGTTGGTACGGCCATGGGCCGCCCTCAGTTGTTTATCACCAGCGTGGAGCATAGCGCTTCCGTATGTGTACGGGCATAGCCGCTCCTCAGCAATGTCGTCAGCCAGCACGGAGCATGGTGCTTCTACTGGTGCGTGGGAGGGGGCTCCCCTCCGGGAGGAGCCCCCGGGGCGTGTACATCCCCTCCCTGACACATGGCTGACACGGTAGGGCTAGGAGAGGTCTATCTGGGCACCCATGAGCCAGCGCGGGACTCACGAGGCCCTACCTCGAGGCGGGTTGCGCCTGGCTCTAGGCCTTTATCAATTGGTGTGTTCCTGCAGAGTTGTTAGAATGCAAATGCTCTACGTCCTCAGGTCTCGGCCCTCGAACGAGCTCAGCCACCGCTGGTATGACAGGTCGCGATACCATGGGTCAAGGCCAGGGGTGAGGGCTGGAGAGCCAGTAGGAGCCCATGAGTCGCGATGCTCAGGTACCCCCCTTTTAACGTGCAAGCGCTTTGCACGACGACAAGCAGTAGGTGATAATTGTGGGAATCAGATTAAGCGTGAAAGAACAACTTCATCCTAGGGTAAACGCTGGAAAAGCAACTGCCGCTGGGTCGGGCCCGAGCGGTGTGGGGATGATGCAGCCCGAGGGGCGCCCCCAACAGGGTAAGTAAAGAGCATAACCAAAATGGATACATGCCGCGGGGACCGACCCACGCGGCCTGGGAATGGCGCAGCCCTGTGGGCGCTCCCAGCTGAAAGTAAAACTCTGAAAGATGTCACCTGATGCTGTTGAAGATGAAGCGATGCTGAGGAAGTGAGTGATGCACGGTTAAGACGTTGGCCCTCATGCGCCCCCAGGCCCAGGGGCCTCGGGAGGCTCTAGTGGTACGTGCAGGTCTTCGGGGACCATCGCCACCTCCGCCAGGACTGCGTAATGCCTGACCTCCTGAGCCTCCAGAATGCTCCTCAACGGGCGCTGATGTGCGGCGACCACGCTCAGCAGGCCGAAGGGCATGCGAACGTAGCTGTGGGGTGGTCCCACGCAGCGCCCTATGGCCGAAGGCCATAGGCGCTCTCGGGACGCAGCTCGGTTGAGCCCTAGTACGTCAATGCAGACGCGCGGTCCTCCATCCTCGCCTGGATGTGGGGCCACGGCAGGTAAGCGGCGGCTGCCGCGCATGACTCTGGACTGTTGTAGCTCTTGGGTGTTCCTTGCGATGAACTCCTGAGGGTTTTGTCTCCTTTGACTTGTACCTTTCTGAGGGAAGCGTGCCTGAAAGCACCCCTCCATGTGGTGCCCGAGCGCCTCCCCCGTGACCTTGGCAAGGTCGGTGGCTCTCCAAGAGAGAGCCCCCGAGCCCTGCCTGAGGAGGGCGCAGGGCGCACCTTCCTATGCGCGAGAGGTTGGCGCTCCCTGATCGGGCGCGAATACTGACGCAATACCTCCAGAGGTGCCTGCTTCCTTGTGGGTCTGGCCAGGTGAGGTCTTATTCTTCTTGAGGGTCGCCTCGGGAGGCCTCCCGCTCCTGCGATCTGGGTCTTCGATTGCTGCGGCTTGGAACGCATGCTCGAGCAAGCACACTGCACCCCTTTCTTCACAGGGTACGGTGATGACTCCACTGCTTCCTGGCATCTTGAGGACATTGTAACCATGGTGAGTCACTGCCATAAACTGAGCCAGGGCCGAATACCCGAGGATGGCGTTGTACGGCAGGCGGATGGGAGCGACATCGAAGTCGATGAGTTCGGTGCGGTAGTTGTTGCGTTGCCTGAAGGTGACCGGAAGGCGAACCTACCCAATTGGAACAGTGGAACCATCGGTGACTCTTGAGAAAGGCTTGGTCGGCTGAAGCTGGTCGTATGGCACTTGGAGAATGTCGAACGTCTCGACGGACAGGACGTTGAGTCCTGCCCCGCCATCGATGAGGGTCCTGGTGACCTGCACGTTGCTAATGACTGGGGATCAAAGCATCGGGAGGACTCCGGCCATTGCCGCACACTTGAGCTGGTCTGCAGAATTGAATGTGATCGTGCACGAAGACCACCTGAGAGGGCGCGTGGCCTTAAGCTTGGGAAGGACTTCATTCACCTCGCGAGCAAACTGCTTGAAGATGCGCTGTGAGGCTGGGGCCTGGGCGCCGCCCAAGATGCAAGCAATTGCATGCGGCTCTTGGAAGCCCCCAGCCCCATCGTCTTGGTGTTGGTCTTCGTTCCTCCTTGGTGGAGGCGGCAGAGGAGGGAGGCATGCGTTGCCGTGGGGATAGTCCTCACGAGGCTGGTCCCTCCAGCCGCCCTCGCGAGGCTGGTCCTGCCAGTGGTCCTTGCGAGGGTGGTCATGCCATCCCTGGCGAAGGCCACGGTCTTCCCATCGTCCACCGCCTCTTCCTGGGCGTCGGCCGATTTTCCTATCTCGCACAACTCTGAGCTATTGACATTCATTGGTGTTGTGGGTGTGGAGGTCATGGTACACGCAGTACCGTCCACCCTTGGATGACTCAGGTTGATCCCTGCCTCGCTTGGTGTCCGGTTCCGCTGCTAGCACGGCAGCCCCCTTGCGCTTCACGTCCTTGGCCTTGAGCTTCTTTTCTTCTGGTCGGCTGCTGGGAGCTCGAGGAGGGAGAGACGCCCTTCCTTAGCCCTGGCGCACTTGGTCGCCAAGTTGAACAGTTCCAGGGATCTGCACAGGTCTTCATGGATTGCTAGCTCTTCCTTCCTCTTGACATCGCGCACGCCGTCGGAGAAGGCTGAGATGATGGCTTCTTCAGTCACCTTGGGGATCTTGAGGCGAGCGTAGTTGAAGCGCTAGATGTACTTCTGCAGGGTTTCTCCTGGTTGTTGCTTGACGCGGCATAGGTCGCTCACGGCCGGGGGCCGGTTGCGAGTGCCCTGGAAGTTGGCGATTAAGCGGGTGCGCAACTCGCTCCAGGAGGAGATCGTGCCGGGAGCCAGGTTCAGGAGCCAGGTGCGGGCGCCGTCCTTGAGCGCCATGGGGAACCAATTCGCCATGACCTTCTCGTCTCCATTGGTGGCTATGATGCCCAGCTCGTAGAGCTGCAGGAACTCCGCGGGGTCCGCTGTGCCATCATAGCAGGGAGGGAGGTCAGGCTTGAACTTGCCTGGCCATGTGATGCCGTGCAGCTCCGGGGTGAAGGCGAGGCAGCCTACCGTGGCCACCGGCGCCCTTTGCTGGTGCTGGACTCGTTCTTGCGGGTCACCACGCGCCGCCACTGGGAGCAGCACGGGGTTTTGTCGTGGAGGCGTTGGGGCGCGATCTTGGCACGCCGGCGCTGGGAGCACGCGAGCACCTTCCCGGGGATGTGGGATCTCTTGGCAGCTCCCTTCTTGCTGCGCAGGCGCAGGACGTGGAGGGTCTTGCCCTGGGGCTGCGCGCCTTGGAGCCAAGGCATCTTCTTGGGGAGGAGGCGGCAGAGGCGCCTCCTGATCCTTGCCCCCTGCATGGGACGGAGGGCGAGGCCGCGAGAGGGACCGTGTCGATGTCAAAACCGGCGGATCTCGGGTAGGGGGTCCCGAACTGTGCGTCTAGGACGGATGGTGACAGGAGGCAAGGGACACAAAGTTTTACCCAGGTTCGGGCCCTCTCGATGGAGGTAAAACCCTACGTCCTGCTTGATTAATATTGATGATATGGGTAGTACAAGGGTAGATCTACCACGAGATCGAGGAGGCTAAATCCTAGAAGCTAGCCTATGGTATGATTGTTGATGTGTATGTTGTCCTACGGACTAAAACCCTCCGGTTTATATAGACACCGGATAGGGTTAGGGTTTACATAGAGTCGGTTACAATGGTAGGAGATCTTCATATCCGTATTGCCAAGCTTGCCTTCCACGCCAAGGAAAGTCCCTTCCGGATGCGGGACAGAGTCTTCAATCTTGTATCTTCGTAGTCCAGGAGTCCGGCTGAAGGTATAGTCCGGCTATCCAAACACCCCCTAATCCAGGACTCCCTCAGTAGCCCCCGAACCAGGCTTCAATGACGATGAGTCTGGCACGCAGATTGTCTTTGGCATTGCAAGGCGGGTTCTCCTCCAAATTTCGTGCACCTGTTTGAATAAAGTCTGGTTTCTTGTAGATGTTGCGCTCCTTGGCTTCTACGCCCAATAATGGCCGCTTCCCACGTGTCAAACGAATATGAAAAGTTTGAGTGTTTTTACATTCACACCCCTAGCCGCGTAAATGAGCCGCCCTATTTAAGGGACGAGGATTTAGATCCAATCCACACCTTCTCCCCTCCGCGAGTGTTCATCAGAGCGCATCCAACAAAGGTCCATTCCACCATGGCCAGCCATCGCAACTCCTCCCCTCGCCCTCCCAGCCCTAAGCCTGGATATTGGGAGAGATGTTCCACCCCGCATAGCGAGCTAGTGACGCTCCAGACCAAGAGATTTCTCCCCCCGTCCTATATGGTCCCAGTTCGAGCCGGTCTTGCCGTCTACAACGGCGGAGAGCAAGCAGAGAATGCCCCTAATCCCTCCAAAGGAGAGCGGGTGTGCCTTGTCCCTTAATTAATAAGGGGGCTCGGATTTCCAATCCACCCATTTCTCCGGGGGCTGCTGGAGTTCTACGGCCTCCAGCTACATCATCTCATGCCTGCCTCAATATTGCATATCGCGGGCTTTGTAGCCCTCTGCGAGCTGTTCTTGGGTGTTGAAGCTCATTTCGGGCTGTGGAAGGAGCTATTTTGCCTCATGCCCCATTCCAAGAAGGGGTCAATGTATCAAGTGGGCGGAGCCGAAGTGTGGCGCATCGCCGGGACCGGATATCTGTCTGGAACCCCAAAGAAGGCATCCGAAGACTGACCCTCGGAATGGTTCTATATAGACGATGTCCCGTTGCCGGATCCTGTCCAGATCGGCCTCCCTGAATTCAATAGTGCTCCCTTAAAGAAGCGCCTAAGCTGGCGCCCACGGAGCCCTCATAGGGAAAGCGACAGGGACATCATTTACCTGATGGGCCGAATAAGATTGTTAGCCCATTCCGGACTAACCATGATCGGGGTTATGGCCGAATGCATTATGCGGGGGGTGCAGCCGCTTCAGTATAGAAGCCACCCCATGTGGGACTTCAACGGGGAGGACGACGCCACCCGCTACGGTCGTAAGGGGCCGGATTCAGCTGCCGCTCTACTAAAGATCTTCTCCACTTTGTATAAGGGAGAAGAGGAGGAATTTCTCCGCGTCAACCCTCAAGGTGGATTCTCCATGCACAATCCCCTGAGCTGGGTAAGCGACCGTATTTACTTGTCCATCCGTTTTGTATTCCCATTGTTAAATATTCAGTCTGACGACTTTAACGCAGGAACTGCGTCGGGCTGTTAAGGAAATAAGCAGCCCTCCTCCACAACCCGAGGACCCAGGATGGTCCGTCGACCCGGCCTCTCAAGAGGATCCAGACATATCTGTGGAGCTAATTGATGGAGTGTTCCATCAATTGAGCGAGGACAACACCTTGGTGGCCATTACGGCCGATTACCCAGGCTAATCCTGACGCCCCAGGTATCTGAGATCGAAGTCCCAGTACCCCGAATAGGTGTCCGCCCACTCGTGTTCAGTTTCCTGATTGCAACCGAACTTTGCAGGGGAGGTTTTTAAGGCGGAAGGCCGAACCTGCGGCGACAAGCCAACGAGGGGCCGTAGGGCCCCGTGGGCCGAAAAGAAGTGTAGTCCGGACCGAGGCGTCAGCACAAAGGTATGGCGCGCCCCCTTATCCCAGGTGTTATATCTTCGAGGCACATTGACACTCGTGCTTTCTTCAGGACAAAGAGACCTTGCCGGACTATACCCGGAGAGGCTGCCAATCGCGCCTCCACCAGCCAGGCTGCAAAGCCTGGTCCGGAGGTGGAGGCGAACGCAAGGCACACACCAGACGCTCCTCCGACGGAGGATGTGGACAGGTTGTCTGCCACCAAATCTGAGGTGGAGAGTGCCATGAACTACAGGCGTCACCGGACAATTCTTCGCAACGCTTGTTTCTCCCAAGGGGCGTTAGATGCCTTCACCTCGGGAGATGCGCACCTCTGTGCTGCTCAAAATTGTCTAGCCAGAGCCACGGAGCAATATGCAAAAGACATACGGGTAAGAAAATTTTGGTAATTATATATAGCAGTAGCCCCCGAGACTTGAAATAGTTAGAATAATTGATTTAAGGATCATTTGATATGCAGGTTCTTACAGAAAAGAATTCCCTACTATCCAAGGAGCTGGAAGAGTGCAAAGCCCAACTGGAGGCCACACTAGCCGTGGCAGGGGAGCCTTAGAAGACCCCCTCTGGTAATATACACTTCGAAAGATAAGTATTTTGCGAAGCACGGCTTTGGTGCAAATCTGACAAATGAAATTGCAGATGGCACCGGATTGAATCCGGAAAGGCAACACCTCCTACGCCAGCTAAAGGCTGGTGAGAGGGTGCTGCTAAAGGTGATGGGGGAGAAGAACAATCTCCAAGATGCCAACACCAAGCTGGGCGTCGAGCTGAAAGATGTTCGTGCTCAGCTGTCAGACTCCGTGAAGGAGAATCAGCGGCTTCGGCGCGGCATATTCAGTAAGTGCTTGAACGAACCTTTTGAAAGAAAGTTCAGTGGGGAAGTCGACTAACAGAGCAATGTCTATAGGTGTGCTAACAGGTCGTCCTGCAGAGGAGATGCCCGGTTCTACGGGTGACCTTCTTCCCGAGCTCTCGCAACTGCTCGATCGAGTTCGGAAGGCAATGCGAGGCGTCACCCAGGCCCTGTGGCCATCCGTCTCCATGCCCGAAGGTCTTGGAGAGCTTGCGGAGAAGCTAAAGGGAGCACGGTGGTGCTTCTGATTGTGGAAGATATCAGCCTGCCGTCAAGGCGCTAGGGAGGCCTGGGCCATAGTGAAGACGCGGTACACAAAGGCTGACCCCAACCACATGGCCGAGGTCGGTCCTGTAGGGCCCGATGGGAAGGAGATCCCTATAAGCTTAGTATATGGCCAAGTAGAGTTGGCCGGAAGGTATTCCCGGCAGGACTGTAAATTAGACAGCCTGTTAGATGGTATTGAAGAGGAATACAACCAGTCAAAATGACTATGTAATTTAATTGACATTTATAATGCCTTCTAGCCGGATTGTAGATCATTTGTCATGGCCGACCTTTTCGCTTCAGCCTCGGGACCTGACGGTCTGGAGTGTGTCCAAATTCCCATGCGGTTATATAGGAACCGGGGAATGCATGGAGACCTGGCGTAGGGGTCATTAGGGCGTGAACAGACAAGTGCCCAACTAGGTATGTGATATTACATGGTTAGTAAGAAACATCTTCCAGCGAGAATAGTTCCGTTAGGGGTTCCTTTCCCTGGGAGGCATGCCCTAAGGTGCATGTCCATGCTGCGAAAAGAAACGCAGGAAAAACATCTGGGGGCGTATAGATAAAAATAAAAAAAGATCATCTTTAGTTCACCGACGGAATATTCCCTTAAGAATGCTAGCTTTCGGCTTCACCCAGTCTGAGGTACACGTTCGGCTGACCCGGCAGTAACAATCGCAGAGGTGCTCCCTTTACCACCTAGCCGAACAATCGGGAACGTAGGGGTAAGCACAGGAGCCAGGAAACCCAGCTTGGCCAAAACTTAAGTCATATCGATGCATATAATGGTGAATAAAAGGTACATGTGGAAGTGTGACACATGTGTTGGGCATGAAGCCCGCATGAATAAGCTTCTGTTTAAAGAAGCCCCCAGGTTTAATGAGCGCGGATAGCGCGTCACTTTATGAGCCTTTAGAGGCTATAAGAGAGAGAGAGAGAGAGAGAGAGAGAGAGAGAGAGAGAGAGGGAGAAGAAGAGAAATGTAAGGCAGAAAGTATAAAAAATGGACAGAGGAAGGAGACGAACACAGAGTCCGACGCTAGGCATAGAATCTTCGGAGATGGGCTGCGTTCCATGGGTTTGGCTCGAGTCGGTTACCCGATGCATCCCGCAGGCGGTACGCTCCACCAGTCAGGACTTGGTCAATTATGAAGGGACCTTCCCACTTGGGCTTGAGTTTGTCCATTTTCTTGTCCGGTAGTCGTAGAACTAATTCGCCAACGTTGTAATTTTTGGCCCGTACTTCTCTGCTTTGGTATCTTCGAGCCTGCTATTGATAGAATGCGGAACGGGCTTTTGCCACGTCACGCTCCTCCTCCAATGCATCCAAGCTGTCCTACCGATCGAGCTCGGCTTCTCTTTCTTAGTACATGCGCACTCGAGGTGAGTCATGAATTATGTCGCAAGGCAAAACTGCCTCTGCGCCGTACACCATAAAGAATGGTGTGTACCCGGTGGTGCGATTCGGCGTGGTCCGCAGCCCCCAGAGTACGGAGTCGAGCTCCTATACCCAGTGCGTGTTAGATTCCTTGAGGGACTGCACTAATCTGGGTTTGATGCCGCTCATGATAAGACCATTTGCATGTTCGACCTGGCCGTTAGTTTGTGGGTGATAGACGGAAGCATAATCGAGCTTGATGCCCATGTTTTTGCACTAGAGTTTTACCTCGTCGGCCGTGAAGTTTGTGCCGTTATCAGTGATGATGCTGTGGGGGACGCCGTAACAGTGTACAACCCTGGATATAAAGTCTATCATCGGTCCGGATTTTGCCGTCTTAACAGGCTTGGCTTCTATCCATTTGGTGAACTTATCCACCATGTCAAGTAAGTATTTTTGCTTGTGGGTTCCGCCTTTAAGGGGTCCAACCATGTCAAGCCACCAGACCGCGAAGGGCCAAGTAATGGGGATGGTTTGGAGGGCGGTGGGTGGCATATGGCTTTGGTTTGCAAAGAGCTGGCAACCGGTGCATCGTTGGACTAAGTCCTGAGCGTCTGCCCGGGCCGTTGGCCAATAAAAGCCTGTACGAAAGGCCTTGCTTACAAGGGACCGGGCTGCAGCGTGAGGACCGCCGAGTCCAGCATGAATTTCAGCCAGGAGATTCTGCCCCTCCTCTTCGGAGATGCACCTTTGAAGGACTCCGGTAGTGCTTTTCTTATAAAGCTCTCCCTCGTGGACTCTGTAGGCTTTGGATCGCCGCACTATGCAGCGTGCCTCATTTTGGTCCTCGGGGAATTCCTGCCTAGTAAGGTAGGCGAGGAATGGTTCTGTCACGGGGCGATGACGGCCATTATTACGTGGGCTGAAGGTGTTATTTCATTGGCAGAGCCTCCGATTGTGTCAGAATGTTCGGTGTCGGGCAGTGTGGTTGGGTCCGGGATGTTATTGTTCGGCTCCCCTTCCCATGCTACGGATGGCTTAAACATCCTTTCCAAGAAGATGTTGGGGGGGACTACATCGCGTTTTGCGCCGATGCGTGCCAGGACATCTGCCGCCTGATTATTTTCCCGGGCTATATGGTGAAATTCAAGCCCCTCGAACCGAGCTGACATTTTTAGGACGGCGTTGCGGTAAGCTGCCATTTTTGGATCCTTGGCATCGAAGTCTCCATTTATTTGGGATATTGCGAGGTTCGAGTCCCCGCGCACCTCTAGGTGTTGGATGCCCATGGATACTGCCATCCGGAGACCATGTAAAAGGGCCTCATATTCGGCTACATTGTTGGAGTCCGTGTACATAATCTGTAGTACGTATTGAACTGTGTCTCCTATGGGGGACGTCAAAATGACGCCAGCCCCCAGTCTGGCCAACATCTTGGAGCCGTCGAAATGCATGATCCAATTTGAATATGTGCCATACTCTTTAGGGAGTTCGGCCTCCGTCCATTCTGCGACGAAGTCGGCCAAGACTTGTGACTTGATGGCTCGTCGTGGCTTATAAGTTATGTCGAACGGGAGGAGCTCGATGGCCCATTTCGCAATCTGGCCCATTGCGTCACGGTTGTTTATAATATCGTTAAGTGGTACTTCCGAGGCTACTGTTATTGAACACTCTTGAAAGTAGTGTCGTAGCTTCCGGGATGCCATGGATATCGCATATGCAATCTTTTGATAATGCGGGTACCGTGATTTGCAGTGAGTGAGGACAGTGGACACATAATAGACTAGCTTTTGAAGGGGGGATTTGTGTCCGTCCGCTTCTCGTTCGACGACGAGCACTGTGCTTACAACCTGATGTGTTGCTGCAATTTATAATAGCATTGGTTCGCCAATGTTTGGCGCGCCCAGGACTGGGTTTGTTTCCAGTATGGTTTTTATTTCGTCGAGTCCGGCCGTGGTTGCGTCCGTCCATTTGAAGTGTTTGGTGCATCGAAGGAGGCGGTAAAGGGGTAGGGCCTTTCCTCCCAAGCGGGAGATAAAGCAGCTTAGAGCCGCCACGCATCCGGTTAACTTTTGTATTTGTTTGAGGTCCTTTGGGATATCCAGTTGCGATAGAGCTTGGATCTTGGCTGGATTTGCTTCGTTTCCTCTACCGGATACAATGAAGCCCAAGAGCTTTCCGGCTGGAACGCCGAAAACACATTTTTCCGGGTTGAGCTTGATGTCGTATGTTCGGAGGTTATCAAATGTGAGCCTCAAGTCGTCTACTAGAGATTCAACATGTCTTGTTTTAATGACCACATCATCTACATATGCCTCCACTGTTTTGCCAATCTGGCTTGCCAGACATGTCTGAATCATGCGCTGATATGTTGCGCCGGCGTTTTTGAGCCCGAAGGGCATCATGTTGAAGCAGAATGGCCCGTATGGTGTGATAAATGCCGTCGCGGCTTGGTCTGGTTCTGCCATCTTGATTTGATGGTAGCCAGAATATGCGTCGAGGAAACACAATGAATTGTGTCCTGCGGTAGCGTCGATAATTTGGTCGATGCGGGGGAGGGGGAAGGGATCCTTTGGGCAAGCCTTGTTAAGGTCTTTAAAATCAACACACAGGCGCTAGGATTTGTCCTTCTTTCGTACCATCACCAGGTTTGCTAGCCAGTCCGGATGTTTTATATCTCTGATGAATCCGGCCTCCAATAGCTTTGCTAGCTCCTCTCCCATGGCCTGTCTCTTAGGTTTGGAAAAACGCCGAAGAGCCTGTTTGACAAGTTTGAATCCTGTTTGGATATTTAAGCTGTGCTCGGTCAGCCTGTGTGGGATTCCTGGCATGTCTGAAGGGTGCCAGGCGAAAATATCACAGTTCTCTCATAGTAACTCTCGCAATGCGGCATTGACATTAGGGTTTAATTGTGCCCCGATGGAAGCTGTTTTATTGGGGTCCGTTGGATGGACTTGGAATTTGACTATTTCGTCCGGTGGTTTAAAGGAGGTGGACTTGGATCTTTTGTCGAGTACCACATCGTCCCTATTCACCGTAGAGCGCAGCGCAGTCAGCTCCTCAGCCGCTAGGGCTTCGGATAGTGCCTCAAGGGCCAGTGCAGCTGTCTTGTTTTCGGCGCGGAGTGCTATGTCCGGATCACTAGCGAGAGTGATGATCTCGTCAGGCCCGGGCATCTTGAGCTTCATGTACCCGTAATGGGGTATTGCTTGGAAGATTGTAAACGCTTCCCGCCCTAGCAGAGCGTGATAACCGCTGCTGAACGGAGCCACCTGGAACGTGACCTCTTCGGACCTGTAATTATCCGGCGTGCCGAACACCACATCTAGTGTGATTTTTCCTGTACAGCGCGCTTCCCGACTGGGGATTATTCCTCTAAAGGTTGTGGTGCTTCGCTCAATGCGGTTCCAGTCTATTTCCATTTTTTGAAGAGTCTCCTCGTAAATGAGGTTCAATCCGCTGCCGCCGTCCATGAGTACCTTGGTAAGACGAAAGACGTCCACTATTGGACTGAGGACCAATGCGGCTGGTGCTCGGGCTGTTCGGAATTTAGGTTCATCACTGGCGTTAAAGGTAATAGCCGTGTCACTCCATGGGTTTATTGTTGCTACTTGGTAGACTTCGTCAAGGCCGCGGAGTGTCCTTTTTCGCATATTATTTGATGCGGAAGTCTCGAAGACTGTTAATACCGTATTGGTGTCTCTGGGGTGGCTTTCTGTGGCCTCTGGAATTAGGAGATTTTCGCCAATTTTGGCCACCTGCCGGAGTATCCAACATGCTCTGAGGTTGTGAGTTGGTCTGGCGTCCTCTATACTGTGAATTTTACAGGGTCCATTAAGCCACCCTTCCAGTACGGTTCCATGCCCTGTAGAGGGTTTTTGCCTTTTAGTGCTTCACCCGGGTGACTGGTGATGATGCACCCTTTTATTTCGGACTGGGTTTGTATTCAGGGCTGAATTATCCAAAAAAATTATTTCAGTTTTCCAGGCACTTTCCATCGCACAGTACTTTCGTACAATGGACGCCAAGTTAGCAAAGCGTGTAATATCACGGCGACTTACGGCGTTAAGTATTCCCTTGTCCGTGCAATTATTGCAGAAGATTGAGATTGCGTCTTCCTCGCAGCAGTCCCTTAGCCTGTTCTTAACCAGGAGGAATCTGGCCCAGTAATGATGTACTGTTTCATCGGGTTCTTGCCTGATTTTGGATAGATCGCTTATGTTGGGGTGGGTGGGTGGAATTAAATCTGAAGCCTCGCCCCATCTAAGGCTCAGAGGCCGAGGAATTTCTGAACTCGACAATTTCGATTCCTGGATGTTGTCTAATGAATCCAGCCCGTCGCCTGACTCTAAGTTTAGGTCTTGAGTGATATCCTTCCCTCCGCGGGTATCCGGCTTGGAGGGATCTAGAATCCGGACATAGCGAGTCCTTAAGATAGATGAAGGGTCGCCGCACTGTCCCTCTACCACGGCAACGTGATGGGTGACCTGGGGAGAGTTAATCTCTCTCAGATCGGTTTTAGGCCCAATCTGGTCATAATCCGTAGTGACTCCCAGGGCGGCGAAGCGATCCAAGAGCTCGTTTATGGAGGAAAGCTCTATTGGATCTAACTGCTCGGCGAGTTCCGAGTTGACATGAAGATTGTTTTTGATGGCTCGAGAGGTCATCGTTGGCGCAGAAGCCGAACAGGCGGTCATAAGAAAGCCACCTAACCGAAGGGTTTGGCCGACATCGAAAGCTCCCTTAGCAACGGTGCCGTCTTTAAAGACGGGGTGAGGCATCCTTCCTGATGGCGACGACACATATGAACTCTCAATGAAAGCACCAATGTTGGTGTCAAAACCGGCGGATCTCGGGCAGGGGGTCCCGAACTGTGCATCTAGGCCGGATGGTAACAGGAGGCAAGGGACATGAAGTTTTACCCAGGTTCGGGCCCTCTCGATGGAGGTAAAACCCTACGTCCTGCTTGATTAATATTGATGATATGGGTAGTACAAGGGTAGATCTACCACGAGATCGAGGAGGCTAAACTCTAGAAGCTAGCCTATGGTATGATTGTTGATGTGTATGTTGTCCTACGGACTAAAACCCTTCGGTTTATATAGACACCGGATAGGGTTAGGGTTTACATAGAGTCGGTTACAATGGTAGGAGATCTTCATATCCGTATCGCCAAGCTTGCCTTCCACGCCAAGGAAAGTCCCTTCCGGACGCGGGACAGAGTCTTCAATCTTGTATCTTCGTAGTCCAGGAGTCCGGCTGAAGGTATAGTCCGGCTATCCGAACACCCCCTAATCCAGGACTCCCTCAGACCACAAGGGGGAGCCCCCTGCAGCACTGACGATCTCGGTGATGCGGGGGAGCCAGTCCTCGTAGAGGTCATCGACGGGGCGATAGTGCAGGAGCTCCCGCGCCAAGAGCAGTGAGGCGTGCGCATCCATGGGTGCGCGACGGGCGTGGGACGACGAGCCAACTGGGGTCAGCGACGTGGTGGCGGTGCGGCCATCCTGCCGCACCAAGGGGTGCTGGGACGAGGCCTACTGCTTGTTCCCCGCCGGGCCGATGGTGGCGTTGGCGGTGGGCGATGGGGAATGACGAGGGGGGCCGCCGACGGGCGCCGTCTGGGCGATGCGAGCGGCGTGAGCAGCCCGGCGCTCGGCACGAGCCCGACGAGTGTCAGCAATGGACACGACGGAAGATCACATGTGAACAGCGGAAGGAAGATTCCGGTGCACCCCTACCTGGCACACCAAATGTTGGGTTTCGGGTTCTGGCAGACCCTTGAGGTTCGAACACTGGGGTGCGCACGGAGATCTCTCCCCTACCGATCTACGTCTGATCCTCTCATGCGAACTAAGATGAAAATGATGAACAACACAAGAGACACGAGGTTTATACTGGTTTGGGCCACCATTGTGGTGTAATACCCTACTCTAGTGTGTGGTGTGGTGGATTGCCTCTGGGGCTGATGATGGATAGTACAAGGGAAGAACAACCTCGAGAGAGGTGTTCTTGAGCTGGTGCGATGAACTGCTAGGGTGAGTTCAGTCGCCTCTCTCTCTCTCTCTACTAGGGTTCTACCAGATCTCTCGATGTTCTTGGGATGTCTCGGTATCTCTACTCTTTGGTGGCTAGCTCTATTTATAGAGGCCCTGGGCCTCTCCCCAAATAATGAGCGGGAAGGGCGCCAACAATTGGCCATTTCGAAGGGGAACACCTAGTACAAGTTATCCTGACCAAAGGTGGTCTTCGGCTACCAAAAGCACTGGCAATGACGCCGTCTTGGGCTCCACGGAGACCTCCGTCCTGCCGTCCGGCTGGTCTTGGTCTCGTTGCACCAGAATGGTAACCTTTGCCTGATGCCTTGGCCTGTGCTTGCCCCCTTTGCACCAAAGGGGAAACAAGGACACTGCGCAGGCTGGCGCCCGCCTGGTCTTGATCGCCATGGCTTGCGTCACGGATTCCTCGCGAGGTACCCCTGCCTTGATCTCTCCGCCTCCTCGCGAGCCTGCCTGATGAGGCTGCCTCTGAGGAAGCTTCCTATCGTCCGGCCCGCGAGGCTTGGCCCCTCACAAGGGTCTTGAGCTTGAGCTGATGAAGATGGGCCGCGCTGGGCCCCTTCTTGAGCCACGCTGCAGGCCGCAGGCAGGCAAGTCTGGGGACCCCCGTTCCCAGAACGCCGACATTTTCATAGCTCACATCTCGTAATGTTTTTCAACTTGAAATTTTGTGTTGCAATAAAACATCACCTTTTTAACATCCCACATTTTTTTCAGATTTTTATGGAACTTTAAAATATGGTTTCCACGAAGTTTTCATTGAATACCGACTTTCGTCAGTGTACCGTGTGCTATTTGAGAACATTTTGTGAGAAGAATCTCGGTTTTTAAATCCCCGTAAATCCAAAACTAAGCTGAAAATCGTGAAACCTGCCATGGTGTCACAACATCGCGCTTATATGTCGAGGATTTTTTTTCATCCATTGTGGCACAAGTTTTATTACAAGCCTCTTACAAACCGGAGGTTCTCTCAAAGAAGCCTCGTGGTTCCGATAGGGGAATGTGTCCCCCTTGTGGGCGAAACATAATCACTGTCTCTTTTCACCTTGTATTTTCTTCTATGGGCAACATGGAATGACAGGATATCCGTGCTGAAATTTAAACTTATTCAGGGTTTGTTTGGACTTTTTATACACTACTTGAGTTTCCTAGGCATTTAATGTCCATATTTCAAATCTGAACTACAAATACATGCTCCGGTTCACCAAAATGGCTAGAAAAATTATACACGTGTCCTTGGGTGCATGTTTAGGTCCCATGCCAGGAATGTGAATGAATTACAACCGTACTGGTGTCATGGCTCGTACTCAAACATTTCGAATCTTGGTTTTTATGTCCCCATAAATCCTAAACTCACCAGAAAGTCATCAAAGGTGGCATGGTGTCACGTCATGGAACATATATGTCGTGGTATAAACATTGTCCAATTTGGGCCAAGCTTTATTACAAACCTCTTACAAAAACTGGAGCTTCTCTCAAAGAAGCCTCATGGTTCTGATAGGGAAATGTGTTCCCCTTGTGTGCAAAATGTAATCACTGCATCTTTTCGCCTTGTATTTTCTTCCACAGGCAACATGGAACCACATGATATCCATGCTGAAATTTAAACTTATTCAGGGTTCGTTTCGCCTTTTTATACACTAATTGAGTTTCCTAGGCATTTAATGTCCATAATTCAAATATGAACTACAAATACATGCTCCAGTTCATGAAAATGGCTAGAAAAATTATACATGTGTCCTTGGGTGCATGTTTAGGTCTCATACTAGGAATGGGAATGAATTACAACCATACCAGTGTCCTGGCTCTTCCTCAGGCATTTCGAATCTCAGTTTTTAAGTCCCCATAAATCCTAAACTCACCAGAAAGTCATCAAAGGTGGCAAGGTGTCATGTCATGACACATATATGTTGTGGTAAAAACATTGCCAATTTGGGCCAAGCTTTATTACAAACCTCTTACAAACCAGAGCCTGTCGCAAGAACCCTCGTGGTTTTGATAGGGAAACGTGTCCCCTTGTGGACCAAACGATAATCACTCCCTCTTCTAGCCTCATATTTTCTTCTACACTCGACACAGAACAGCAACTGGAGATTCGGGCTGAACTTTGAAATTATTCAGGGTTTGTTTAACCTTTTTATTCATTAGTTGAGTTTTCTAGGCATTTAATGCCCATCATTCAAATCCGAACTACAAATCCATGCTCCAGTGCACCAAAATGGCTAGAAAAAACATAGATGTTTCCTTGGAGTGCATGTTTAGGTCCCATGGAACGAATGGGAACGAATTCAACCGTCTCGCTCTCCTGGCCTAGCCACAAACATTGCGAATCTCAGTTTTTAAATGTCTGTAAATCCAAAACTCACCAGGAAATTATGAAACTTGGTATGGTGTCACTACATGGTATATATAATTGTCCAATTTGGGCGACGCTATATTATAAGCCTTTTACAAACCGGAGCCTGTCGTAACCCTCGTGGTTCCGGTAGGGAAACATGCCCCTCTTGTGGGTGAAACGATAATCGATGCCTCTTCTTGCCTTGAACTTTGTTTTCTACTGGCAACATAGAATAATAGGAGTGTCGGGCTGAAATTTGAAATTGTTCAGGTTTCGTTTGGCCATTGTATATATATTACTAATTACTAAGTTTTCTATGCATTTAATGTAGTCCATAATTCAAATTTGAACTACAACCACATGCTCCAGTGAAGCAAAATGGGTGGGAAATCGTACATGTGTCATTGGGTGCATGTTTAGGTCTCGTTTAAGGAATGAGAATGAATTACAAACTTGTCGTCGTCCTAAAACAATGAGAATCTCGGTTTTTTAATCCGAGTAAATAAAAAGTCACCCAAAAAACAAGAAACTTGGCATGGTTCCATGACATGGCACATATATGCCGTGGTAAGAAAAATCGTCCAGTTTGAGAAGAGGCGCACAACTTAGTAGCCAACGAAGTCCTTTTTGAAAAAAAGCTGACACGTTAATACCGCAAACGGTTGTATTATATTTACCATGTTGAAATTTAACCATACTCGATGGCGTGCGTGCAGCTATTTGATTATACAGGATGAGAGCGAGAAGTCTGCCATGCAGCTTCGACGGGACGCGTGCGAGCAGTCCTCCATGCAGGCTCGACGGGACACGTGCATCTTGTCCACCTCGCAGGCTCAACGGGACACGTGCGAGCAGCGAAGCCGCCCATCCTCACTGGGAAGTGAGCTCTTTGACCTCCATGCACTAGTCATCGCCCGCCTCGCTCACAACTTCTCCATTAATGGGTTAATTAAATCACCTAGACGGAGGGTGTTTGCTTGCGATCCCATGGAATCATTTGCTTTGTTCGTGTTTTCAACTAGTATTCTGCCCTAATTTAAATTGCCACTTAGGGCAACGAATAATACGCCCACAAATAAAATGGCAACAGATAATACGACGAAAAATGTACAATCGCGCACATAATAATTGTTTTACATATTCCGGATAATTTAAAATGCCACATGCAGTAAAGCCCGGAAGACACGGGGGCAATAGAAGAAGGAAATCGCAGACAACGATCTGGGTCGCTACTGTCTCTACTCGTCGTTGGAACGCCGGGCAGCGAAATCCTACAGCTCCTTCTTCAATTCCTCACGACTTTGCTTGAAAGCAGCCAGGGATTCCTCCACATCCTGCTCGCGCTCGATCCAGAGCTTCATCAAGCCACCCATCAGTTCCTCGACGACCGCTTTCAGCGTCATCTCCGAGGCACTTCTCTGCTCATACAGCATCTTCCATCCGGCGGCCTCCTCCTCCTTCTCGGCGACCAACTTGAGGAGCTTCGCATTGTCATCCATGAGTTGCTCAACGAGGCCAGTCGCCTTGTCAACCGAGGCATCACTGATCTTGAGCAGCTTCATCAAGCCGTCGACCAGCTCCTACTGTGTAGTGACGCCAACGAGAATGTCATCGTGGCCGGCGAAGGACATCAGGAACGCCGGCTCGTCGTGATGGCCGATGCTGCGAATGCGCTTGTGAGAGCCCTCGCGTGCCCGTGAGAGCTCGTTCGAGGGCTCCGCGGCGCGCCCGGACATCTCTGCTGTGGCTGTGGCTTCGTGGCGGGACCTCTCTAGTGCTTCCGCGGCCTTGGTCTTTGCTTCCTGGTTATATGTCCACCCTAAACTCCTCCTATCGGTCATGGCGGAACAACTTGACAAAGAAAACCAGTTTTATGGGTGATGAGGAGAGGAATTGTGAAGTAATTTTCGAGTGGGTAGTTTCTATAGCCCGATGCTAAGTGTGAACACATATTAGTTTGAGAGGTGTGAACAAATTTGCAATTACTTATTGCGTTGTAGTCAGCAATGTGACGAGAAACAAGGTCAAAATTTATTGATGGTAGAAGGTTGACCACGTGGTTGCTCGCCGTTGAGGCGGCCGCGGCGCGCTCCGCTCTGGCATCCCTGCGCGCGCTCTGCTCGCCGTTGAGGCAAAGTTACAATTGCAACTGTTAATAATTCTTAATAATTATCTTACATATTTAGGATAATTTAAAATGCCAAATGCGGCAAAGCCCAGAACACTCACGACCTACATATGCATACAATTATAATAAAATAGAAGCTAAAAGGCTGAGCTGGTGGCCTTCCGACGATGGTCTTATCGGACTCCATGATCAGCATAGCACCCTTGCGGCCGTTCACTCTGAGTGTCCCGACCCGCCTCTGCCTAAGGAGCTGCTGGCACTGATGGGAGGCTCTTGGGGCTGCTGGGCCTCTTCCAGAAGAGCTTGACAACATGCAATCGCTTGCATGACAACTCCACGGAACCGCTCCATTTCCATGTCTCTGGCTTGGTAGCAAATTCCGTCGATCACCTGCATCCTCAAGATATCACGTTGGCGATGTTCTACTTCATCGGGATGTCACCTCCGCCAAAGATGCACTCGAGCCTGGCCACCACATCATCGGGATCGAGGTTGACACGACCGCCGCGAGCAATGATGGAGCCGCTGGCTGCCTTTGTCTTGACTGAATCACAGAGGTCCTGTGACCATTCCTTGCGAGGCATCAGGCTCTCGATGAGCACTGGTGATGGCGAATCTTCGGGTGGGTCGTCGATCATGCCGCTGAGTAGCTCTGGATCATTTGCACGGTGGATGGAAAACTGCTCATCACACCTCCTCCACAAAATGTCGATTGTGCTCTGAAGGACTGTGACGCCAATATTGCTGCCGACGGGCCATGGTGCCTGCACCGGCTGATGAAGCTCTTGCTCCCCGACCTGCTCTGGCTCGTTCTCCTCGCCGAATATGTAACACAGGTAGGCGTCGATGTCGAAGCTTTGGTTGTTGCCTGGCATGCTTGGAATAACTAATGGTAGATGGGTGAGGACTAGATCTTCGCAGAGTGTCGCGGTTGTGTGTTGCCGCATAGGTTATATGCAGCAAGCCGTTAGATGGTGGCGAGAAACTGGCGAGGTAATAGGTGTGGATTTTACAATTCACCCATATGGAGCGCGGGAAGCATTCGCTGGAGCGCGGGAAGACTAAGTGGAGCACACACACAACCCGAGTACCGTAGCCGGTGCCACGTGTTATTTATCACACAAGTGTTAACATAAGGAAATGCATGTGTAACTTACTAATCATCGCACATGAGTACGTGCAGACGCATTGTGTGTGATACTAATAGCCACCGCAAGCAACTAGTTTGCTTTTTTCAAAGTTTTTTGTACACACAGAATTGCACACGAACTAATTGTATTAACTATCTGTGTTGTAAATTCTCATCGCAAACAGTTCATCCGAGTCGGCTGTTTGCCACGTATCACACACATCTTGTTAAGTTGAACCGTTTCTGTTGCGTTCGCTAATCGAAAATAGTTCGTCCGAGTGAACCGTATGCCTTATATCACACACATGTTGCTATGGCTAACCGTTTATGTTGCACTCCCTAATAAAAAACGGTTCATCGGAGCGAACTGTATGCCGTATATCGCACACACATTGATATGGCTGCCCGTTTCTGTTATTCTGCCTCATCGCAAACAGTTCGAATAGGTTAACCGTGTGGCCTGAATCGCACACACAACTAAAATCTGAACCGTTTTTGATGCATCCTCCATCGCAAACGTTTTGCAGTTTTTTTTGTCGATTTTCATACACCACCATTTGCGATTACTGCATCGCACACAGTTTCTCTAAGGGTCTCTGATTGTAGTATCGTGTTAGCAGCATCCTGCAGTAGTGGTTCACCTATTCCCCATCATTGCGTTGCGGATTCAGACGTGTTGGAGGAGCCATGCTGAAGAGGGTGACATCCGTTAGAATCATGAAAGGCAGGTAGAGAAGCTAAATCAATGGATAGAAATTGCAACATATAGTCATCACAATAAACATGCAAACAAGAATGAACAAATGAATTCCAAAGTTAACAATACACGACCATTAAGGTGTGAAGCCACTTAGATAAAGGTTGATGAATGAAACAACAAGGTACGACTGGAACAGATAAGTGGTAAGGATCACCCAATCACATACCAATTATTTGCGGGAAGAAATACTAGAGCTACTTGAGTTCCCACCTATAAACTCCCGAAACTTTCTGGTTATGCAATCTGGTTTTGGGGATATAGGGAGGCACTATATATATATATATTATATCACACAACTAACAAGCCCTACGCTCCAACTATATCCATCCGTCAACACATAACCAAGAAAACTCCGAAAATCGCGTACCTCAACCTTCGAAAAGCATCCGTTATACGAGCTATGGCAATACTCCTGAACTCCCGCCCCAGTACTAGGTGGCATCGAGGTTATCTCACCACTAGCTGCATAAAAGAGATTTTTGATGTCGGTGAACTCGGGTATTCCAGAACTGCAACGATAAAATTGTGACGACAACACCTCGGAGCTCAACTCCCCGGGACACCGCCACAACCCCTAAATGTCAGGAGGCACCAAGAACAATGTTCTCATCACAAGAATATCGGAACGATCCTAGGATACCTGCATGATCCTAATTTTTTTAGTGAAATTGAGGAGAGGAAAGTCAAAACATCTATGTCAGGAAGCCTCACCAGAGCGACGAAGGGACCGAGGAGTAAAAAGAATCCTACTCTCCAATATATATAATCCTAAGACTCAAAACATTTTGTTCTAGACTCAACAACGCCAGTGATTTGATCAAGCAGGGGGCTCCTAAGTCAGGGATGTCTCGGATTACGAACTTGTAACGCCCACGATGCTGCTATATCTCCCATGTGTCGAGGCACGACTTAGAGGCATAACCGCATTGTGGTTTTGTCACAAGAAGGGTCATATTCACATAATCCCATGTAATGAACAAGAAAGGGATAAATAGAGTTGGCTTAGAATTGCCACGTCACACAATACTTAAATACATCATACATCATCCAAAATACACACATAGTCCATCTATAGACAAATCCAAATGGAAAGTAAGATAACCCCAAATGCTAGATCCCCGATCGTCCCAACTGGGCTCTACTACTGATCATCAGTAAAAGACACATAGTAATGACCAAGGTCCTCGTCGAACTTCCACTTGAGTTTGGTTGCATCACCTGCACTGGTATCATCGGCACCTGCAACTGTTTTGGTAGTATTTGTGAGTCACGAGGACTCAACAATCTCAAATCCGCGAGATCAAGACTATTTAAGCTTATGGGTAGGATAAGGTTATGAGGTGGAGCTGCAGCAAGCGCTAAGCAAATATGGTGGCTAACATACGAGTACAAGAGTAAGATGAGAAACTACGCAACGATCGTAAACTAGAAGTGATCCTGAACTACTTGCATTCAACCATAACCCCACCGTGTTCACTTCCCGAACCTCATCGTAAAGAGACCATCACAGTTACACACACGGTTGGTGTCTTTTAATTAAGTCAAGTGTCAAGTTCTCTACAACCAGATATTAGAAAATTCCCATCTGCCACATAACCATGGGCACGGCTCTCAAAAGTTTATACCCTGCAGGGGTGTCCCAACTTAGCCCATCACAAGCTCTCATGATCAATGAAGGATATTCCTTCTCCCGGAAGAACCCAATCAGACTCGGAGTCCCGGTTACAGGACATTTCGACAATGGTAAAACAAGTCCAGCAAGATCTCCCGATGCATCGACCTAGCCTTATAGGAGGTGTGCGATCTTGTTCTTAGGGTACACTGGATGAGCGAAGCGTACAGGTATATACCTAATACCCCAAGTTGCTAAGGGGCGGCTCCACACGGTGCTCTAGTTTGGACCTACACTCATGTGGAGCACTGGCCCGGGGGTTGATTAAGTCCACGGGGTCCGAAAAGTCCCTATGCAAGTTTTTAGTTGTTATGGCAAATGGTAAAACCAAGGTTGGGCCTTGCTAGAGGAGTTTTATTCAAATCGAACTGTCAAGGGGGTCCCATAACCCCAACCGCATAAGGAACGCACAATCAAGGAACATAACATCGGTATGACGGAAACTAGGGCGGCAAGAGTGGAACAAAACACCAAGCAAAAGGACAAGCCTTCCACCATTTGCCAAGTATATAGATGCATTAATTAAAATAAGAGATATTGTGATATCCCAACATATCCATGTTCCAACATGAAACATCCTGCAAGGCACCTGCAACTAGCAACGCTATAAGAGGGGCTGAGCAAAAGCGGTAACTTAGCCAAACAACTGTTTGCTAGGAAGGTGGGTTAGAGGATTGACATGGAAATATGGCAGGCATGATAAACAAGTGGTAGGTAGCATGACATAGCGGTAGAATGAACAACTAGAAATCAAAGATAGAAGTGATATCAAGGGTAATGATCATCTTGCCTACAAAGTTCTCAGAGTTGTCGAAAGCTTGCTCCTCATTAGCGTACTCAACAGGTTCCTCGTTCATGAACTCGTCTCCCGGCTCTACCCAAAGAAAGAACACAAGCAATGGAACAACAATCAATCATGGTGCAATACACAAGCAACATGATGCCAGACATGGCATGGAATGCAAGATATGATGTGCAATGCATATGGGTACTCCAGAAGGGAAAGGATGATCAAGGCATCAACTTGGCAAACCAAGCATGCCGCTGGAAAGGGGGGATGCTTTCGGTCAAAATCGATACAAGGATCACCTGAAACGGATGCACGGTTCTGAAATGACAAACAAAACAAGAATGATGCAAATCTACGCTTAACAACATCATAACACTTAGAATGCATCATGAAACTATGCTACAACACTCCAACATAGCAAAAAAGCACATGGTAGTTAAGTACACATGAAGCTCTACAAATCATGAACACTTAGCTCCTGCTACAACTCACTAGAACAATTCTAAAATAGCATGGCAAAAATGCAAATGATATCAGCTTCACAGACTTGGAGAAAATATAAACATGCCAAAACAGCATCAGGTAACAATGTTTAGGGCTAGCAAACAACATGCTACAGGAACATATCATGGCAAACAAAGGAATGCTAGTACTAAAGGCATAGAACAAAACTCCCTTACTGAACTTTATCCAAAGATGCATGGGAAATATGGTAGCACCCATGCAAACATGGCACGTTATATGATCAGTTTCAGACTTAGAAGAAAAACATGACATGGCAGAAACAGATTCATGATAGCAACTTTGCAAGTTCATGCCACTAATAATAAAGCCTTACATGGCATAGCAAGGTAACAAACAGTAATTAGACATATTCATGAAGCTAATAATGGCAAGAGAAAGTTTATAGGGTACATGTATCACTAGCAAAACACATGGCAAAACTGAATCTCATGTTAACAATCTGCCAGGAACAATATTTAGAAAAAGTAGAGCATGGTAATGACAAGCTAGAGTAATCCATAATTGCATCCAGAGGCATGAATGGGTAGATCAATACCACATCTTCACAACACTCTTATTGAACTACCTAAAAATGTGCATGGATCTACTGGTAGCAACAAGTTTACATAGCATCAAAATGTAACAGGAAAAGGACTTAGCAAAATCATTAAGTGTCTGAAAACAACAACATCACATAGCCTACTTTGCATGCTTGTGCTAGTCACCACGGAGGTGAAAAAAATACAAGGCTTGCGCCATTATAAATATGGCATGATGGAGCTCATAAAACATGTAAACATCATGCTCATAGGATGCACACACAAAATGCAATGAAAATGACAAATCAGCAAGTTCTATTGAATTCCAGCAGACAACATCATATAGAACTTCTGCAATGATGATTAAGGCATCAATATGGACAGTAACATGCGTGCAAATGACACTAACATGATGAGCATCATGAGACGAACAGTTTTACATATCATATGGGCAAATCGGAACCACGAGCATGGAGATATGGCATGACGAAGTCGGGCACAAAATGTTAGGGATTCGGGACTTGGAAGAAATTTACCCCGCAAGATCTAGGGTTTTCACGCGAACTGAGGCCGGATCGGATCTTGCCAGAAATGTGGCCGGAGTTGGAGTCGACGGCGGCCGGAGACGTGGGGAGGAGGTCGCCGGAGTTGATGCGGCTGGAGCTCGACGACGTGGAGGTGGCCAGACCAGAGCGGCGCCGATGGAGAGGAGCGGCGGCGTCCGGGCGGCG